>NC_141619.1:38327312-38554812 GCF_047967505.1 Dipteris shenzhenensis
CATTTGATCAATGCGAACCGTTAGATGGAAATCAATCACATGAGGCGCTATTAGCACTGGCATCGATCCTAATGGTACGAAAATTCTAATTATGTGGAGGTTGATCAGATAATGTAAGCGGGTCATCACTCTAATTTGGAAAGCTGAAGATTGTCTCGGCTGATTAGACCCTGGGTTCTAACTCGCTTGAGAAGCAGTTCCTATGCATTTGTTTTGGTAACTATGTATGCATTCTTAAGAGGTCCAACATAAAGATATGAATTCTTCTCTCTCAAGATTTCTTTCGTCTCTGACTCATTGAACGCCTCTTTATTTTACATTTCTTGAACCTCCGAGTCTAGATCAAGTGAAAAGATAAGCAGATTTAAAACCCAGCATTGACGGTCGCATACTTGGGCTTAGCGTGCCCATAAAATCCTTCGCATGGTTCTGTAGCTATGCAATGCATGCACAACAAGTGAGAATTTGTTGAATCTCTTATCTATGTGTGTATAGTCGTTGCTAACCTTAGAGAAATATTGAACTTGTAATGAACGCATTTATAGGGATTTAGATTGCTCTGTTTGTAAACCACATTACTTTTGAGAGAGAGAGAGAGAGGCATCTCATGAGATTCCGTGATTCAAAGGAATAAAGAAATCATCAGGTTTTTTGAATGTGAAGGGCCATCGCGCAGAATTTACTTTTCTCTCTACTTCGAGATATCGACTTTGAATGATAGTGATTGAATTATGGAATTCAAAGGAATGCAAGATTTATGAGTGGCCATTTGTGCTTTCAAATTTAGAGACTGAATTCATGTACGCATTAAGCGGATGCGGTAAATCATCCGATGATGAGGTGTCTATCGTCAAATGTTGCGGCAGTTTTGCAATTGAAGCGGAAGATTGAATTCAAATTGATGTGCGATGATGATGGAGCAGCTTTAATTTTGAAGCGATCAAGCACACAATCTCACTCTCATTTCACGATACCTGATCAATCGAACGACGAGAAGGTGCACATCGAATCTCCACGTCCACAATTGTGCTATCAATTTGTTTGCTCGTGGCTAAAGCTGATCATGCGCATGCTTGGCAATTGATTAACACCAATAGGGATAATTTGATGTGTGCATTAATCGATGGTGAAATAGCAGGCAGTATCGCAAGGTTTCTCCTCCCTTGCCAACATCTCTTTGAAGGTTTGGTACTAGCAACAATAAGTGCATTAATTTTATTTATAATTGTTCATAGAATCAGCTTCCTTTCATGAGTAATTTGTCTGTGGACTATGTCAAGGTGTACATGATTCATCACTCTCTTGTTGCAACAAAATGTAAGGAGCGTAAAGAAATTTGTGCTATAAAGCCTCATTTCTGTAAGCAATAATTTGTTCGTAGTGTATGGTATTACTAAAAACCATGGGCGATTCAGATCTTTATTGTATGCATATTTTAGTTGGTGCAAAATCAGGGCATAACAATTTAAGTATTCTATGTTCAAAAGTAGGATACGACTCTAAATCAACTTTTGTTGCATGCAAAGTTTGTGATTTTGTATTTCTTTCTACATGAGTAGTGACGACTATCGACGGATTCTTGAAAGTAACCTAACCTAAATGAAATTTCAAAGGGATAATCATTGGCTAAGAGGAGTCTTCGGGTTGTGCATAAATAGTAACTCCATTAAAATGACTATTGAGCATTACGTTCCCTGACTTTTGGTGATGTTGCACGTTTGATTTTCTCTTTGCCTAAAGTTGTTGGTTCCTTAGTTTTGTAGCCCGTGGCTTGCCTCGAGTTGCACACTAGTTTATAGCTATTTACATATGCACATACATACATACATACATACATTTATTTGTTTATTTATTTTATTTTTATTTTTATTTTTATATATATTTTTATATATGTCACAAAAAAACATTAAAAAGTAACTTTTATATATGAAGTACTGGGTAGTTCTACTGCATGTAAGAGTTAATCTTAAAGTCTTTTTTAAATTTTAAAATGATCATTTTAGTCCTAAAAATCTCATGTTTTTTTGGTGCATTTTTGAGACACTACATTTTATACCTTACCATATTTCACCCTCTTGGCATCTGAATCACCGACATAAACACTTTAAAGCCCTCAAACAAAAAGTTGTAAGAGTTATAATCGTTGTATAATCATTTATGTAAACGTTGGTATAGAATATATCAAGTACTATATTGATAATTGATGCTATTTTAGCGACTAATTGTTGTATTAACACTTTTCATCTTTTGATGAAACTAAAATCTGTGTAATTTCCAATCACGAATGATAATAGTGAAATATTTACTCGAAATGAATGCTTGTCCTAAATTCTTGGATGTTTACTCACTATGATGCCCTTCCAAATTCTTAGATATGAACTCCCTTAAACATCTATCTAGTTTCTTTAATATTCCAAAAAGCACAAGGAGCCAAAAGTTATGATCCAAAGAAGAAATGTAACAAAGCATTTAGATCAACTCCTACTTGAGAAGAAAACAAGTGCCCCATAGCATCAATGTCAATTTTTTGGAGATTCTATATCATATGATAAAGAGATTCTACATCAATTTGATCCACACTCTCAAATATGATATGTGCACATTTTAAAAACGTACTAGCACGTTCACAAATATGTAGAACAATGTATCGAGAAATGGTCTTAGGTAGTATAATAGAACATGTTCTCAATGGACATACCTCAATGAGAAAATACGCCAAAACTTGTTTGAGCATTACAATTTTTACATAAATTATGCATGATCCACTCATAGAGGAGAAACCTTTAGATAATGCTCGTTACGTTATAGAAATCACAACTTTTTTATCTCTTGAAATAGAAAATACAAATCATCATCATCAAAGGTACTTATCATACATTAACAATGATCAACTCATATCAATTGAGCACAAAAAGGATCAAATTCTAGAAGCAAACAATTTTCAAAGTCCATAGTGACCAAAACATTTTTCAAAAGGCGTCAACTATTATTGCAAAGTAGTCTACAACTCATTACTCCATAGACAATGCTATCTCAATATGAGATTTCTTAATGAAGTTATACTTAAGGCATCATCTACTGTTGCAAAGTGGTGCACAACTCCATATGCAATGCTATCTCAGCATGAAATTCTTTTACAAAATTATAAGTATGCAAGGCAAGGCATGGTAGAGACAATACGTGCAACAAGATAAACTTTGAGAAAAGACTCTTAAAAAAACTCTGTTTTAAATCACTAAATGTGTAAGCTTAAAACACTTTATAACACTTCAAACCAAAATTTATGGTTTTGTGGCTGCACAGAGGCTATGAGGGACTGGGGCATCAAGAGACTAACCACCACTAATAGAAGACTCATTCTTGAAGACCTTATTGTAGTAGAGCAATGAGGATCACATCAAAGAGATAGCCAACATAACAAGAAGCTACATTACAAAATACTTCCACAAGAACAACTAACATTTGTACAAGCATTTCCATAATGTTGGAAGTATATTGAAATGAATGTAAACGAAAGATCCATGTGGTTCCGCAACATCTCTTTTTTTAATCTAGCCGAAGAAGCCTTCTCAAAACCTTCACTGGGTTTGATGTTCTCATTGTAATCACATCTTCAAAACTCTAATAAATTATGCAATAATTTCTCATGAGTTTCTCAATCAATTTATGAAAGAAGATGAGTGTTTTTCTTAGCAGAGGCTTAGATCATCTATCTATATCATATATGTAGGTGTCCCAAGCTATGATAAAACCTTCAAATGCATGGTGATTTCCCCCATTTCTATAAATATCACATTAGAATCTTTCTCATGAGTTTCTCAATAATTTATGAAAGAAGATGAGGTTTAGATCATCTATCTATATCATACATGTACTTGTCCCAAGCTATGATAAAACCTTCAAATGCATGGTGATTTCCCCCATTTCTATAATATCACATTAGAATGTTTTTTAGAAGAATTGTAATAGTCATCGTGTTCATTGTGAATCAATAATTGGAACTATCCGCTGAAGACAAGATTTTATTGGGCTTCATCCTACAATTCTAAGAAAGATACCTTCACACCAAGAGGTGATTTGCAAGAGATAGTACCAGTATACTTGCATAAAGTTAAAATTGCAAATGGCCCTGTAATTACCCTCCTCAAAATCAAAATTTGGCATTACTCAATGGCACCCTAAAAGACAATGTTGTAGGTATGAAAGGTGTCGCTTCCGGCACTAAGGTCAAAAGTATTAGATCTCTAGTCACTCTAGCACATATTTGTACACTACAGTTTTCAGAGACCAGAAATCTTATAATCTATGTATGCTATCATAAGGATACTAAAATTCTTCATTTCTGGAAATTGCACAGAAAATGCCAACCTTCAGTATAGGAGGTTCATCCCGTATCATCAAACAACAGGATAACATTGACATAGAGTTGCATCCAGTGTTGCAACTCAAAGATCAGAAGCCTTTAAATTGTTCAAGAGACAAATTAGATTCCCCTTTCAGAGTTTTCAGAATACACTTCTTTTTGTATGCTTGACACATTAATGTTCCAAGTTGCTAGGTTTCTTTCAAAGTTATGAATTATTACTGCTAACAGATAAGTATCCGTGTAAACGGAGCATAAACATGTGGACTACAAACAATGCAAAAGGAGCATCAGAATTGAATTGAGAACAACCTTCAAGCATCCCAAGTAAAACCCAAAGGGTAAACCATTTGCAGGCGTCACAAGGAACCTTTTTGCAGTGAATGGCAGACACGAACAATAAATCTTGCAGTGTAGTCTTAAATTTTGTTCATTCCTAACTGCAAAAACACATCAACTATGCAAGTACCTGCTTTACTGTGTACATCAGGCTCCGACTAACTTGACCCCAGGCAGATAAACAGTTGAACCAACATGGATGGAAAGGCAAACTAATGATACAACACCAACTACAAGAATTACAACATTCTTGTTGTCAGCAGACCCTGGTTGATTGGAATGGCTACTGTACAAAACAGAACAAGGGATATCCTATTATCCCCTATGTATGGCAACAAGTTTTAAAAGAAAGGAAATACTCGACATCTTCAGTTTTACCATCTACAAGACTGAGAAGAAATCCATATTATTCAAATTCTGCCTACTGGTGACTCTAATTATGCAATGGTACTGATGGATGGCATGTTAACAAAGAACATCCTTCTTTTGGAAAAAGGCATGAAAGCTACAGAATATAATCCCATTATAAAAAGCTAATAATTCACATATAGGACAATGACTTGAGATTTCGTGCTCCAAAGTCTTAAACTTACTGGCCTGAGTGAGAACACTTGCAAAAGGACAAGAAAGCCACGGGGGATACAAATCCATGTTGATTTAATGAAAAATCAGACCTCTGGATTAATTGTTAGTTCTGCTTTTAAATGAAGCACATTGTCAATAAAATAGAGGCTATCCTGAGCTATGAATGAATGCCAGGGCAAGCCCAAAAAGTCACCATACCAAACTCCCTCTCCCTTATAGATACCCACATGTTTGACTGCAAAACCCCTGGATGCTGTACTGCGGACACTGAGTGCATAAGATATAACTAAATCTGCAGAATGGTTCTCCTGCATCCTTAAATATAATCCAAAATAATGGAAGGAGCCTTGTGTGCCCCCCCTACAATGTGCAGATAAAACAAATTCGTTTTCCCCTAATTGAAACGCTTGAGAAAAGATTACCCCATGAGGAAACATTGCTACACACTCTTCTTTCTTCAAGTTGAAAAAGACTATGCACTGCTGGCGTGGCTTTTCGAACTCCACCACCTTTACTGGGCAACTCTGGTATGCCCTTGCACTATACTGGGTCGATGTTCCCTCCAATCTTAGTCGCCATTGCCTAGGGCGTAGCCCTGATTTATAGAAGAAAGCCTCAGTAATAAGATTGCGTGCGACCTCATGATCAAATTCCATATTTGTTAAGACTTTTCTAAGTTTGCTGTTTGTCATCATGGGGAACCTGATGAAATGACACAGACTACCTCCAACAAGCTCCCTCCTCTCCTCTAGCTGGGTATAGTGAGCTCTTGCCCACTTTAGAACAAATTCATAAATTATATCTTCTGATGCTACCTGCAGATCATTACTTGAAAGAACAATTTCAATGGCTGCCAATGGAAGATTCATCCCTTCCTCCTCAAACCTGCAAACACCAAAACTATGCTTAATTAGGCCATCCTCATTATTTCACAGCTGAAATGATTGGACTTTTCAATACTTTTCAGGACTTTTCCAAAATAGACCACATGTTTGAAACCCAAAGCTTCTCAAATCCATGTGTGTGTGTGTGTGTGAGAGGATATAATATAATGACTCAAAGATTCCAAACACCAAAAAAAAATTTGTGTGTGTGTGTGTGTGAGAGGATATCCTTTTGGATACTCCCCCTGGTGACTTGTGATCTTTTTTCCATTTTATAGTTTTCACCTAGCCTCCTGGCTTTTTCCGAGGGCCCACTTGTAATCTTTTAACTTTTGTACTTCATGGAGGGTTTTCACCTCTTCTGAGGTTTCCCACAGAGAAATGTAAGATTTCACTATAAAAAAAAGTGTGTGTGTGTACACACTGTTTTAGTGAAATCTTTTCTTTCTGTGTGGGAAATCCCAAAAAGAGGTAACCCACCAATAGGTACAAAGAAAAAATTTCCAAGTAAAGCCTCAAAGAAAAACTCACGAGGCAGCCCAATAAAAAGTTACATATCCATTGGAGGAGAATCAAACAAAACATCCTCCAATTTCAAGTAAAGAGTTACATAATTATTGGAGGAGAATCAAACAAAACATCCTCCAATTTCAGATTGTTGCTTTGTAAAAAGTGATGCAATGGAGTAACTGCACCATCAATAAAAACTAGCTGTTTTTTGCCCTTGTGATTCTTCTTAATATAAGCTAGCGGCCAGAATTTTTGAATCACAAGGTCAAAACCTGTTGTAACCAAGGATGAAAAGAATCCAAAGAAAAAGGAACATCTACATCCTGAACAAAAATAGACTCTGGCACGATCATCACAGGCGAAGGAACTGGATCAACATCAGTACCATCTGAAGAAGGAGCTGCATCAGATAAATCACGACTCATCATTTCAGCTTCACTCCGAGTATCAACCTGAGATAAAACATGTACAACATCCTGTATTTTAATCTTAACTGCTAAGGAAGGAGCAGGAGGAGTGGTCTTGGAAGCAGAAGGACAAGCACGTGCAAAATGACCAACCTGGCGGCACCAATAACAACCTGTAGGAAAAGAGGCAAAATGCAACCGAATGCGCATCGGATGGGCAAAACCCAAATCACGATTCAAAGTAGAAGGCACTGGTTGCATCATATCCCATAGAACACAAATACAAATATCCTGAGTGGCCTGCAAAAGCTCCTGTCTCAAAACATGAAGAGGCCTCCCCAAGAGCGCTGCAAGGGTAAAAAGATGTTGAAGAAGAGGAACAAGCAGCGCTTTGAGGGTGATCCATACCGGGCAATGAGTCAAAAGAGAAGCTGCCAGATCAAAAAGAGGATCCCAAGGCATGACATAAGCAAAGAAACCTGCCCCAGGAACCTCAGCACAACTGACAAGGCACTCCACCACCTCCGTCGAAGAACAGTGGGCATAATAAAACCCTTTGCCCATAAAGACAAAGGAGGAAATGAGATCCGGACCCGTGGCAGCAGCTTCAGCCCAACGATGAAGGTGAGCTGCAGAAAGAACCCTGCCCATAAAGTAGAGACAGATCCCAAGCTGCTGAGCCTGTCGAAGACCAAAGATCACAGGGCAGAATCCAAAGAACAAACCAAAGAAGAACCTGAAGAAGGAACTTCTGTAACAGAGGCAGCACACATCTGGCGAAGAAGAACCAACTGGAGAGGAGAGGAAGGTCCATCTACAACATCCAACTTCGCCAATTTGAAATTGCACGAAGGAAGCAAAACACCTCTCTTCCTCCGAATGAAAACACGTGTGGGAGCAGAGGCAGAAAGAGGAGCTGAAGCAGAGAACACGGACGAGGCATCTGTCGAAGCAACAAGAAAAGGGGAAGAAGAGGCATCAAGGAAAGAGCAGAGGCATCAAGAAAAGAGCAAGACGGAGAGGGCTGCTCCAAAAGAGGTACGGACTGCACAAAAGGAGCATTACTGGAGGAAGGTAGATAAATCACAGGCCAATCTTTCTGCTACTAAAGAAGCTCAAGCTCAGTCTCCTATTGAGCACCACCAGCCTCCTTCTTCTCAAAATATGGATGTCTGTACGGACAGACTATGTAGAGGGGCTGTATGGAAATCAGAGGCGACAGGAGGCTGGGATTGTACGGACGTCCGTACAATCTGTATGGACAACCATACAGTCTATATGGAATGCAGAGAGGGAAGGCGTGGATGAAGATGGGCAGGGTACGGATGCGGGCTAGAAAGGTACGACTGCAGGCTGCAAAGGAACGGGGATATACGGCGGAGCAGGGACAAAGGATAACGGAGCAGTCACAGGAGGCTGCGAGCAGGAAAGCGAGGTAGGTTGGGGCTGTACGGGCGAGGGGGAGGCTCCATCGCTCTCCATCGCTCCTCCTCCACCACACACACACACGCACACACACACACACGAAAGCGAGGTAGGTTCGTGTGTGTGTACACACACACACATTTTTTGGTAAGAAACAATATTCGTACATTAATAGCTGTCTCAAAACGAGACAGCTACCACTTGGAACTAAAAGCAATAGTAAAAGACTTCTAGAGAATGTGCATCTTGGAGAGATAGATGCAAGGAGGAATAGAAGAAATGATAAATATCCAACTGAGAGTGCTCGTACAATCGAATGTTATGAGAATGCTAAAGTAACCACAATACCCAGTAACGGCACCAAGAGAAAAACTGAACACACACACACACACATAGAAAGAAAGTCTATTGATGTCCACAAGAGACCGACAAGTCTATGGGACAACCAAAAAACCATCTGATACATCTGCTTAGGGAGGGCACATGGCAACTCCCAAGGAGTCCAAAAAGTAACTCCAATTATTACACCAGTTTAAGGTTGAGAGTCTATTGGTTTGGATTTAAACTCTTTAATGTTTGCAATGCCCTCATGATATACTACCCATTTTTCGTGTTGCCTAGCCTTGACCATGTCTGATTTCGTTGCCTTACTCTTCAATTGAGCTCGCGTGAGTTCCTCATCTATCCATATCTTGATCCTTTTTAGCTTACACGATTGTCGGAGAAGCTTGTCACGTAGATCTCGTGAATTAAGCATAATAATAGCATGGCCATTAGAGTGTAGAATACGGGTTGCTCTAGTTTCATCATCCTCATCAAGATCCTCGTCCTTGTCCATTGTCCAATCAATACTACGCATGGCTGCTTTGACATGTGCCAGCGTATCACCAAAAGAGTTCACTTTGTACCATCCTTCAAGGAGTCCCCCAATTCTGATTTTCAAAGCATTATCACGTCTAGCTGCATGTTCATTGATCTTTTCCAAGATGTCAGCTTTATTTACCTTTGCATTCAACTCTACAGTTTTAACAGTGTGTACTTCAATATGAACTAGATCTTTAACTGTAGAGACTAACTGAGGGGTAGGAGGAGAAGCCTTGCAAGACTTTACTACCTCATCAATTACTGTTGCCCCAACCTGGCATCCCAGATACCTGACGGAGACTCCCCTCCGAATCCAAGTGAACCCTATGTCAATCCCCCAGACTGGAGTGTCCTCATCACTAATCCAAAAACCATTGGATTTGTTCCAATTTATGTGTGCACCTGCCACAATGCAAAACAAATCCAATGCCGTCTTGAATGAATTCAGTGTCTATGGAGTGGCATCCAAAAAAGCAACCATATCATCTGCCAACTCACTATTTAAGAGCTCATCCTCCTGCCTCAAAGGAAGCCTGAGCCCTACAATCCTAGCTTGAGCTCTAATGTAATAGCTGATAGCCTCAGCCATAGAAAGGAATAAAAAGGGGGCCAAGGGGCACCCCTGACAGATTGATCTGGTAATCTCAAACTTGTCCCCCCTGACTCCACCAATAAGAACCTGGCTTTGGCTAATCTGTAGAGGGCTAACACCCCTCTGATCCATGTGTCTGAGAAGCCAAAATGAGTAGTGAGCCCTCAAGGAGGTGTGGAACCAATAACCCACTTACCTTTGTCAGGTGTAGACAGACGTGTAAGAGAAGAAGGAAGTTGTCGCTGCATGACCTCTACATAAATCTTCATGACCTCATCCACAACTTTGGCATTGTTCTAAAGTAAGGCATGGATCTCTATAGAAAGGTTCTCCCTAGGTGAGCGCTTCTGAACATGAACAGGGGCACTAGCACTAAATGTCCTACTAATACTGATTGTGTGGGTAATTGAGTGGGATAAATCTAAGATGTGTTTGAGGGTGTGAATGCTCAAAATTTGAGGAGTTTGATGCCTAAGTGAGTGGGATAAATCTAAGATTCGGAAGACATTGCAAGGGCAAGTTTGGGACACTCTTGAGGGTTGTTTGATGCTCTAAAAGGTGAATTTACACAAAATGCAATGCTAAATGCATGGGTTGATGCTCAAAAGTGGTTTAGTGGATGCCATAAATTGATGCTCTTGAATGCCCAAAATAGAGAAAGTTTATACACTTATTGCCAAAGGACATTCTCAAATTTGGATGCTATATTCCTCATGTAAAGTGAGTGGAAATTGGTGTACAAAAAATTCAGAAAAGATTCTTCATTTTGAATCTTGTTGAATTGCATTTGGAGGTAAGTGTATGCATAAATCTTGCGAATGGGAATCAAGCATGGCTGAAACCTCTTAAGTCACCCAAATTGTGGGTCCAAAGACAATTATATTGTTTGATCTTATCGCATGGAAAATTTCCTCATGGGCAAAGGATTATGGGGCTTGATTACGGGAGAAGAAGAATGCCCCGAATTGCCATGGAAGACCCATCGGATGAGGATAAATTAGAATGTCGTACTTGGGTTGAGAAATCAAGGAAGGTGTTACATTGGATATCAATATGCGTTTCAAAAACTCTCATTCCACATATCAAGAAGTGAACAATCCAAAGGAAGCTTGGGATATAATCCAAAAAATGTATGGTACAACCACCGAAGCAAGAAAATTACAGCTTAAGCAAAGACTCCATGGAATGTGGAGAGGCTATAGAAGTATTACAGATTATGTTGTAGAGATTAGGCAAATCACGGAGGATTTGGCCTCTATCAATTGCAATGTAGAGGGTGATGACTTGGTGTCTATCACCTTGAATGGATTGGGGCCTCAACAAAAGTCTTTACACATTTCCATCTCCGAAAGAGGAAGTATGCCTGATTTTGAAGAGCTCATCTCTTTATGCATGATAGAAGAAGTTGTGAGAAAACGAAAGTAAGAGCAAGAGTGTACAAAGAGAAAGTGAGCTGAATGTAGTTCACTCCCCAAAGTGTATTGAACTGAAGTGAAGTACAAAGAAAGAGATGAGGGTTTTGTCTAAGTGACAAAACCCTATCTAATCACTAACCGCAGTTAGAGATTAGACCGTGGTTAGGGGAAAAAACCTCTACTAACCCACTTATTACATTACATTGGCCACTATCGAGAATATAATAATAATTCTAACACCCCCTTGTAGTGCCAATGTGGTGTACAAGGTAGTGATCAATCACCAAAAGGAGATAAGTTTAGGGCACTGCGAAATGCCTCAAACTTCTCACGTGGAAGTGCTTTGGTGAAGATGTCTGCAACATTGTCATGTGTTACACATATATCATACTAATCTCCCCTGCATGCAACTTCTCTCTAACATAATGATAATGAACCTCAATGTGCTTCGTGCGAGCATGAAACACAGGATTCTTTGTCACTGCTATAGCACTCTGACTATCAGTGAGACTTGGAGAAGAACCCTCCAATATAAGACGAAGATCAGCGAACAAATGTCGCAGCCAAACACACTCAACTGTCGATGTGAAAGCTGCCCTGTACTCAGCTTCACATGAGGAAGTAGCCACTATAGATTGCTTCTTGCTCAGCCAAGAAATGCAAGCTTTGCCCAAAAAGAAACAATTGCTACTAGTGGACTGCCTAGTATCATAGTCTCCAGCTCAATCTGAATCATTGTAAGCATGCATCTGCAAGTCACCCCCCCTAGGAAACATCAAGCCAAAAGACTTTGTGCCTTGCAAATATCTGAAGATGCGTTTTACAGCCTGCCAATGTGTTATCTTTGGGCTGTGCATATATCTGCTCACCTGAGAACTACATACTGAATATCCGGTTGGTATTGCACAAGTATATGAGGCATCCAACAGCTTGGCTGTAAAGTGTGACATCCATTGATTCACCTGCATCATACATAGTAAGCTTCAGCCCCGTCTCCATGGGAGTGGCTATAGACTTACAATCATGCATGTTGAACCTATCCAAGAGCTTTTGAACATCGCTTGTCTTGTATAAACTAGATCCCCAAATAAAAATTTAACATGCCTAAATCTGTCATGTCAAATTCAGCTTTGAAATCTGCAATTATATCCTCATTTGACCCTGTGAGCAGCATGTCATCTACATAAAGAATGATGACTAAAATATCCCCCCCCTCCTTGATGTAGAGGGTGCTTTCCGTGGGACTATTGTGTAATCCCTTACTTGCCAGGAATACATCTATCTTGGCATACCATGAACATGGGGCTTGTTTCAGCCCATATAAAGCTTTGTTAAGCTTGCAAACCTGAAGTGCATTGCTAGAAAGTTTAAATCCAGGAGGTTGTTTGACATAAACCTCTTCCTACAAGTCCCCATTAAGGAAAGCTGTTTTTATGTCCAACATCATTCCACACAAAATTTGCAGCCATTGCAATAACTGACTGTATGGTGGTCATCCGGGATGTAGGAGCAAAAGTCTCCTCATAATCTATGCCTTTCTTCTGTGCATAGCCTTTGGCAACCAGCCTTGCCTTGTACCTGTCAATAGACCCATTTGGCTTCCTTTTTACCTTGAAAACCCACTTGGTACCAATGGCATGTTTACCTAGTGGCAAATCCGCAACATCCCAAGTCTAATTTTTTTCTATGGACTACAACTCATTGTGCATGGCATGCATCCAATGCACATTATCCTTTTCTTCTTCAAAAGAGTCAGGCTCCTCTTCATCAAGAAGAGTCCCTGCATAAGTTGTCTCAACTGAAAGACCCCCCCCCCCTGCGTGCCTTACTGCACTATGAGTCCTGCCAAGCAATGGGGCCTCAAGCCTACTCCCTGAGAGTCTGAAGCAACCAACTCGGGACCGTTTTGGCTGCGTGTATCTCTTGAATCTCTTGCCTAACAACTTCATCCACACCCTGTGGAGGTACAAAATCAGCCGGTGGCTGAATTGGGGCATGTGGATCAGAAGGAGGTTGCTACAAAATCTGCTTTTCAGCGGGGAAACCAAATGCTATAGAAAGCATCCCCTCAAATACATCATCTGAAGAAGCTGGAATCTCTAATTCAGCATGTGTATGTGCTGAATTTTTAGAGAATATAACATCTCTACTAACAAAAATCTTGCGTGTAGCAAGATTGTAGAGACGATAACCTTTGCTTGTGAACTATATCCCACAAAAATGCATTTAAGTGCCTTAACTGACAACTTGTGTCGAAGTTCACAGGCACGTGGGCACATGCAACACAACCAAAAACTCTGAAATGGTCCACTGAAGGCTTTCTTCCATGCCATGCTTCATAGGGAGTGATGGTCTTCAAAGCCTTTGTGGGAGCCCGATTCAAAATATAGTTGGCACACATGAGGCCTTCAAGCCAAAACCTATGAGGCAACTTCTTACTTGTAAGCATGCATCTATCCATCTCCATGGCAATGCGATTCTTCCGCTCAGCTTTGCCATTCTGTTGAGGTGTAAGCCTGATTATAAGCTGATGCGTGATACCTTCCTTCTTCAAAAATGCCTCAAATTCATGAGACATATACTCTCCCCCTAGATTTGTGCGAAGTGTCTGCACCTTGAGTCCTGTCTCATTCTCAACCATAGCCACAAAGTGTTTGAAATCCATAAACACTTCTGATTTTGCCTTGAGACCATAGACCCAGGTGTAGTTGGTGAAGTCATCTATGAATGTAGCAAAATAAAGATAACCCCCAAAAGCAGGTGTCCTCATGGGACCGCAGACATCACTGTGAATAAGCTGTAATTTCCGTGTAGCTTTCACTGCACCATCCTTCTTGAAAGGAAGTCTATGCATCTTGCCAAGGATGCAACCTTCACATGCATGAGGAGGAGGCGACTCCAAAGAAGGCAATGCATCAACCATATCATGCCTCTGAAGTGTCATTAAGCTGCCATAGCTCATGTGCCCATACCTGGCATGCCATAACTCCACATTTTGCATCGCAGCAGTGGGAGCGCTCACTGATAATGTTAAGAGTGCTCTCAACGGAAGAGGGAGAGAGAAACAGAGAGCCACACAAGTTTTGGTGGGTGCAGAACCACCCTAATCTTCTTTTTCATTCATTTGTATATGTGTTTGAGTATTGTACATAACCGAGGTAAAGGCACAGTGACCTTTAACCCCCACAACCTCCCACTTACAGGACAATGTGCCTTTAAGGGAGAATAACCAGTGAGCATACTATCCAATGCCCATCAATACATGACAATACTCAAACCGCTGACTAGGTAGACTCTTCGTCAGCATATCTGCAGGGTTATCATCTGTATGAACCTTGACAAGCTCTATGTACTTGTCCTCAAGTACCTCCCTGATGAAATGGTACCTGACCTCAATGTGTTTGATCTTTGCATGAAAGACCGGAATCCGTGCTAGCTGAATAGCACTCATGGAAAACCTATGCAATGTCGGTATACCTGTATAAATCCCCAAATCTCCCACTAGCCGATCAAGCCATATAGCCTCCTTGCAACCCTCTGTGGCTGCAACATACTCAGCCTCTGTGGTAGACAAAGCAATGCACTTCTGTGCGCGAGACATCCACGGCATTGCACCACCTGCAAAGGTGAACACATAACCAGAAGTGGATCTTCTACTATCCACATGCCCTGCATAGTCTGAATCTGTGTACCCGAGTACACGCATGTCTCCTCTAACAAAGCAGATGCACATCTCCTTGGTACCCTTCATGTATCTCATGATGCACTTAACTGCCTCCCAATGCATCTTTCCTGGATTAGCCATATACCGGCTAACAACTCCCACTGCAAATGCAATGTCTGATCTAGTAGCTATCATAGCAAACATAAGACTCCCAACTGCTGATGCATAAGGAACCTTGGCCATCATGGCCCTTTCCTCATCTGATTTGGGACTATCTGTATGACTCAGTTTCACATATGAAGGCAATGGAGTACTCACTGCCTTCCCCTCCTCCATATTGAAACGCTGCAATACTTTTGTAACATAGTCTTTTTGTGAAAGCCAAAGGAGTTTCCTACTCCGATCACACGTGATGCGCATACCAAGAATATGGCTTGCAAGTCCCAAATCCTTCATATCAAAGGCCTCATGCAACTTCGCCTTTAATACATCTAGCTCATAAGTATTCTTGCTAGTCAATAGCATATCATCCACATATAGTGCCAGGATTATCAAGCTATTATCCTTAGCCCTTTTATTATAGAGGCAATGATCAATTTCACTTCTTCTAAAACCCTGGGACCGAATGAAAGCATCAAACTTCTGATACCATTCTCTAGGCGCTTGCTTAAGACAATAGAGACTCTTCTTCAGCTTACAAACTAAATGCTCTTTGCCCTTTTCTTCAAAGCCTTCCGGCTGCACCATGTAAATTTCCTCATGCAAATCCCCATGCAAGAAAGCTGTCTTGATGTCCATCTGCATAAGCTCCATATCCTCTGCTGCCACTAGTCCAAGCATGCATCTAAGTGTGGTCATCTTCACAACCGGAAAGAATATCTCATCAAAGTCCACACCCTTCTCTTACTTGAACCCTTTAGCGACCAAACGGGCCTTGTACCTAGGCACATCATCACCTGTGACCTTCATCTTGTAGACCCATTTACATGGCAATGCTTTCTTTCCATGTGGCAAAGAAACCAAGTCCCAAGTCTTATTCTTCATAAAAGAACTCATCTCTGATTGCATTCTCTGATTGCATTAGCATACTCCCACTTGCGTTGATCCTCGCGCATCATAGCCTCTCTGTAGCAAGAAGGCTCCCCGCAATCAGTAAGCATCACATAGTCTACCCCTGGAATAAACCTATCAGGCGGTCTAGACACTCTAGATGATCTTCTCAAGGGCATTTCAGCTTGTTGTCCCACCTGCATATCAGCCACATTTGGCTCATCATATCCACCAATAGATGATCCATCATCTACCCTTGATTGTATACCTGTGGGAGTACGTGGTGGTACCATTTCTTGCACATTTGGTGCATGGACAGCTTGCTGTCTATCAACATATGCAGGTGGATTCACATCCTGGAAAGTGATTCTTCTCATTTCAACATCCCTCATGGGTGCCTTATGCATCTTCTTCTCATTGAAGACTACATCATGGCTGTGTATGATCTTCTTTACTTCTGGATCCCAGAGACGATAGCCCATCTCTCCACTTTCACCATAACCTAGAAAGATGCATTTCCTAGACTTAGGATCTAGCTTCTTTCGAAGCTCTTGTGACACATGTGCATATGCCTCACACCCAAATATACGTAAATGAGAGTAAGAGGGCTTCTTGCCACTCCATGCCTCTTCAGGAATACCACCATCCAAACTCTTACTAGGTGATCTATTGATCACATGCACTGCAGTCTTCATTGCCTCAGCCCAAAAACCACCAGAAAGACTTGCATTGGAAAGCATGCATTGCAACCTTTCTTGACTGGTACGGTTCATCTTTTCTGCAACTGGATTTTGCTCTGGAGTACGAGGGGATGTGAGCTCCCTCTTAATCCCACGTGTATCACAGAAATGTTGAAAGTCATGAGAGAGATACTCTCCACCATTGTCAGCCCGTAGGCATTTAAGCATTCTACCTAACTGATTCTCAACCAAGGCCAGCCATTTCTGAAATACCAGGAACACATCACTCTTCTGAGCTATAGCATAAGCCCACACTTTCCTAGTTGCATCATCAATGAATGTCACATAGTATTCAGCCCCGCCTAATGACTGTGTAGACATGGGACCACATACATCTGAATGCACCAAATCAAGCTTTTCAAACTCTTTCTTTCCCCTTCTTTTATGGGCTGACTTAGTCTGCTTCCCATAGAGACAGTGCTCACAATCTAAGAAACTCAAATGTGGTACATAACCCAATCGGCATAAGAGTTTCATTCCATTCTGGCTCATGTGCCCCAACCTACAATGCCACAAAGAAGTGCTTGGCTGCTCGGTTATTGCAACAACATGATCAAATACCCCTGATACATGTAAGGGATACAAAGTCCCACACTTGGCACCCCTGGCCAAAAGCATAGAGCCCTTCTAAATTTTCTAACTCTGAAAGCCAAAAGTGGTGTGAAAACCAGCATCATCTAGCTGACCCACTGAAATAAGACTCTTGGTCAACTTAGGCACATGTCTCACATGTTTCAAAATAAATGCAGACCCATTTGCAAAAGAAAACTTTATGTCACCTACTCCCACTATGTCACATGCATAGTCATTTCCAAGATGCACACAACCTGTCTTTCCACTGTCATAAGTGGAGAACCATTCCCTATGGGGAGTAACATGGAATGAAGCACCAGAATCTAAAATCCAATCCTGGGAATATGCATCATCTAAAGTGTTAAGCAACTCTGCAGATAAACTAGATATGAAGAGAACATCATTGTCACTATCATGTGTGACTGCATTTATCTCCTCGATCTTCACTTTTCCTTTGTCCTCCCTTGGACTCTCTTCCTTCTTATTTGCACCCCGATTTGCATTCTTATTCTTATCCTTTTGCTCTATTTTCAGCTTGTAGCAATCCTTTTTCATATGGCCCTTCTTGCCATAGTGGTAACACTCAATGTTCCGTGCCCTGGATTTGCTACGAGACTTCCCTCTTTCTTGGGACTTTCCCCTAAACTGTGATCTGTTCCTTTGCACATTTAAGGCTGCATCTTGCTTATTGTCGTCCATAGACTTCCATCTAATCTCCTCGGCCAACAACCTACCCACAACATCATCAAATTTCAGTACTCCACCAGGTGCAGAGTTACTGACAACTGTACGAAAGGTATCCCATGAGGATGGCAATGAACATAAGAGAAATATTGCCTTAGTCTCCACATCAAAATAGCCTAAAGCTGGCTGAAATTCATTCAAGTGAGAAGCAATGGAGACCCCTTCCTTCATCTGCAGCTCAAACAACCTCTTCATGAGGTAAACTTTATTAGAGGAAATTTCCTTCTTATAAGTGGCACACAGTTTCTTCCACAAATCTTTCGTAGTCTGCTCATTTACTACTGTGAAATAAACTGACTCTGCAAGATGAAGTCTAATAGTAGACTTTGCTAATGCATCCAACTTATTCCAATCATCCTCAGACATATTTGCAGGCTTAGCTTCAATCCCTGCTAAGGGCTGAATTTTCTTCTTTTGAATAAGCACATCCCTTATCTGTTCTTTCCACAAAGAAAAGTTTGATGCAAAAATCAATGCCTACTAGAATAATTCTAAGTTTGTACCATCAAACTTTTTAATGCTGAAAAACTCCTTTTCAGACATGGAAGAGGATGCCATAATGCAAATAAAGCAAAATCCCAAATGCTAGTGCCTGTAAGAGAGAATCACACCAAATACCAGGTGCACCCAAATGTGTATGCCACAATAGAGTGAAATATCACCAAAACTCATGTCTCAAAGAATCAAACTCATGTGCATATACTATGCATCCATATGAGCAAATCTGGCCCAAAAGAAAATGCCAACTGCAATGGCAATCCAAAATGCCAATAAGTGCCAAATGACTCAAGCATAAACACCGTCCACTGGCATATGCATTAATAATATCTCATCCAAGAGAGCATAGCACTATCAGTGCATCACCTGCAATGTGTCAAAGTTGTCCCTCAGCATAAAATAGCATCCATGTGCAAAGCGTCCATAAAAAATAGCATCCCACAAGGCAATTTGTGCCTATCAGCGCATCCAATAAGGACCGCAATGCATCCAAATGGCCTAACACGAGTGAGCGCACACTGCTCAAACTGCAACCAGAGTGATCTGCATAAGGTACACTCAAGCAATCATAGTCCCACGGTAATGACCGCTTGTGAAAATAGAACCTGAGATGCCTCAAAACATGGGCGCCATTGCATAATCGGACTCAGCAAGAAAATATGCAAATATCTCTTTTCTGTCGGAACTCCAAAATCCCAACCGATGAGTGAGAAATAGGAGTCAACACTTATCCACTGCCATGTGGCATAAATCTAAGGTTTCAATACCTTAGAATGAAAAATGCATAACAGAGAGATGAAATCGAATACACAGAGATCTATAACTCTGAAAATCCTCCACCGAATCGCGCAAGACCTGACAGGTAGGGGTTTCAATCATTGGGTCCAACACACGGACTGAAAAACGTTTTTGGAAACAGAGCTGTTTGTAAACTCCACCGGAATGCGAATGATGAACAACATAGAAGTTTTAGGACTCCCTGAGTCCACCGGAATTGACAGACCTGCAAATGATTGCTCCAAACTTGAGTTCCAATACTCGGGCAAAAAAACGCAAAAACTGACACAATGAGTCAAAAATCCAATGGAATGATCCCAAATTCAAGAATGAAGGTGTTTCCAAGCTCCTGAAATGATGTGGACACCAAAAGCAAGCAATAGTTGCCTTTATAAGTCAATACGGAGTCTCTGTCATCGAACCGAATAGGGAAAAGCTCAAAAAACGACTTTTTCTTTGAAAACACTTAACAGGCTCTCAAAACCACTTCGCAAAACCAAAATGACTTTTCCAAAGGTTCCTCCAAGGTCTCTGCACACTCGGATGCAAGTAAAGTCACCCACAAAGCTTCCCACAGAGCTTCTCCTTCCTCCCACAGAGTTGCTGAGCTTCAAGCATTCACGCACGCTCAGCTAGATCACCCGGGCTCTAATACCAGTTGAGAGTGCTCTCAACGGAAGCAAGAACGGAAGAGGGAGAGAGAGAAACAGAGAGCCACACAAGTTTTGGTGGGTGCAGAACCACCCTAATCTTCTTTTCATTCATTTGTATATGTGTTTGAGTATTGTACATAACCGAGGTAAAGGCACAGTGACCTTTAACCCCCACAAATGCTAGATCGGATCTTTTGCATTGCAGCAGTGGGAGCGCTTCATTGATAATGCTCATGTGCCCATACCTGGCATGCCATAACTCCATATTTTGCATCGCAACAGTGGAAGCGCTCACTAATAATGCTAGATCAAGCTGAAAAAGACCCTGATACAAAGTGCTAGACAACATCAAAGCATAATCATTCTCTTTGTGTCTGACTGCGCACTTATCATCATCAAAAACAACCTGAAATCCTCCGCTATTGAAAGAGGACACTGAAAGCAAATTCTTCTTTATGCCTGGCACATAGAGCACATCTGAAATTCTGAAATCTGTGCCATTAGTGGATGTGAGAATAATGTCTCCCACTCTACACACTGAATAAGAAGAATTATTTGCACAAGTCACCTTCTTTTTGGTAGGTGGAGGATGCAGAAATACAAAAAGACTCTTCTTGGAAGTGATGTGCTTTGAAGCACCACTGTCAAAATACCAAGTATAAAGTGTCTCATTGACACTAAGAGAGCATGCACCTTTGAAGGATCATAGCTGCAAGTCAAAAAAGCATAAGGGTCATCATCATTAGTGGCTGTAGCATTTGAACTACCCACTGAAAAATCTGAAGTGCAAGACAAAAAAGGCATAGTGCTCTTCCACAAAGTTGGCTGTAACATCTCCCCCATCATGAGAATGTGGAGCTGATGCATCTAACACAGCCACACCTGAATTCCTTTTCTTCTCTTTAGCTATGCGCTTCTTGCATTCTCCAATATAATGACCTAGCTTCTTGCAATAATGACAAATGCCCTTCTTTTTATGCTTATCTACATCACCCTTAGCCTTATAAGAGGGCTGTCCTGAATCAGCTTTATGCTGATGTGCAGGCTGATTGGCATGTTGCTTTTGTTGCCTTTTACCCTTGGGCTTGAACTTGGAAAGCATGGCATGCTCGCCAGCCCGGATTGCCATATTTCTTGGAGTTTGCTCCTCCTGCAATAGAAGTCCTACCAACTCGTGAAAAGAGAGGATTGCTGCCCCCCTCAATGACAAATTCAACAAGGTGTGGAAACCAAGATAGGACTCAGGAAGACAATTCAGAGTGGTGGTTATCATCTCTGAATCCGAAATGACTTCATCAATATTCAACAATTGTTCCCTCAGGTCCTGAAGCTTTGTGAGGTGAGAATTCATGGAATCTCTCTCATCCATATGCATATGGGAAAGCTCTCGCTTCAGAAAGGAAACTCTGGCATCATTTCTTGCTGCAAACATACTCTCTAGTATCTCCCAACCTGCCATTGATGTCTTGCATGACCGAATGTGAGGTATAATAAACCTCTTGACAGAGAGAGAAATCACTGAAAGAGCTTGTGCATCTCTAGAGTCCCATCTTTTCTGCTCTGCTGTGGGAGCTCCTGGAGTGGCTGCTCCAACTACTTGTGTTGCATTTGCACCTCTACCCTTGCCTCCAGCTGTAGGAGTGACGGGTGTAGCCACTGTATCTGGTCTTGCTTCATCTCCATTGACATAATCCCAAAGATGTTTGACAACCAAGATATTGCGAACCATGAAACTCCACAAGGAGTAGTTGGTGCCATCCAACTTAACCTCCTATGTGAGAACTCTGAACACCTCATTGGGGTTGTTCTGAGCCATTTTTGCCAAAAAATCTGCAAATAGAATCTGAAAAAAGTGGAAAAAGTCTACACATTGACTCGTACTGAGTTTAGAACTGCTTGCAAACTTCCAAAATGCTCTTTTACCTGCAAAATTGCAACCCAAATACAAAAGCCCCAATTTCTTGTGGGAAATTGCATACAGAAGAGGGCAAATGATCTAAAAGCCCCAATTGTTGCATAAATTGCACTCTGCTTGCAAAAGCCCCAAATTTCACTACCGAATTGCAATGTAATTGCAAAAGCCCCAAATCTCTCCAAAACTTGCAGATCAACTACAATGTCTGCTAAAGCTTCAAATGTGCTCCAAAAAGCTAAGCCAAACAATGGCCGAATGCACAACGGAACCTGCAAATGAACTTTGCCCAAAAAAATGACAGACACCTTCACCTTGCGACGAGCTGCCTATATGAAATTGTACGGAATCCGTACAGTGTAGAGACGCTTGTACAACGAAATATATGGAATGCAACAGGTACGGATTGTCAGTCCGTACGGTTGTACGAACGACGCAGGTTGTACAGAGGGTTGTACAGAGAAATTGTACGACTATATAGCAAAACTTGTCCGAGCTGTGCAATAGTGTATGGACGAGAGCAAGCAGCTGGTACGAAATCCGTACAGTCGTACGGACTGTGCGGAATGGAGGCTGCAAGTCGCGATGAAGTTGTACGGACCTGAGGCAGGAAGCTTGGCGATGGAGCTGAAATGCGGGAGTTAGAACAGGAGAGCAAAGAGCAGGGAGCAGGGAGCAGGGAGGAAGTGCTCTGATACCAAATGTGAGAAAACGGAAGCAAGAGCCAGAGTGTGCAAAGAGACAGTGAGCTGAACGTAGTTCACTCCCCAAAGTGTACTAAACTGAAGTAAAGTACAAAGAAAGAGATGAGGGTTTTGTCTAAGTGACAAAACCCTATCTAATCACTAACTCTATTTAGAGATTAGACCGTGGTTAGGGAGAAAAACCTCTCAGAGGGAAAAGTGCCCCTAACCCAGCCACTGCTTAGAATATAATGATAATTCTAACAGACATGAAGCTTGGACTCAATGATCTAGTAGTAGCGGAAGAGCACCATAGGGAAGGTAGAAGTGATTTGAGAGGGCATAGTGGACCCTCAAGAGGCCATGGGAGAGCCTCATATGCTCATGAACACACTATGGACAGAAATGAATATGTCCCAAGAGGCCATGGTTACATGCAAAGAGGAAGGGGGAGAGCCAAGAGGAAGGGCCAGCCGTGTGCAGCAAGCTAGAAATTGCCATTATTGTGAAAAATATGGCATTATGAGAGAGATTGCTCTGCCAAGCAAAATTCCAGCGGTAGAGGCCGTGATGGAAGACATAAATACAACAATTATGCTAGCCAAAGGGGGTATGATTATGAGCAACGGCATGGAGCACACTTATTTAGCATGGAGCATGTTATGGCAGCATGCCAATCCCCTTACAAAGAGATGATTGGTTCATTGACTTGGGTGCCACCAATCACACGATTTATCATGGAGAGTGGCTGCCAGATGGAGAGTTTGTGGCTACGGGAGATGATACATAAACTTACTCATATTGTAAATATTTCCTTGGTTGAGAGGACATTATTTATGTGTGTCTACTTTTGTGGTCTACGTGGATAACTTTTCTCTAAAGTGTTTTTGCAATGGCTTTGATCTTAGGGGCAAGAAAGTTTGTTGGCCAGATTCGATGCAGGAATTTGACTTTGAAGTTCGTTATTAAGAAGGTTCTACCAATAAGGTAGTTGATGCCTTCAGTAGAATTAGTATTGTGAATCAACTTTGCTTCATGGAGATCCATGCATGTGAACCTGGTGTAATATATATATATATATATATATATATATATATATGTACATATATGCATACAACGAGGCATCATATCTTGTTTGAATCGTACTCTTGACCCAATCCGATAGACGACCTAGGGCACAAACTTTGCCTCTGACTGACTCATATAGGCTCATCAGCCCCCACATCAGTGTCTCTGAAATCTGCATCTCTTGCAATCTATGATCATGAGATAGCATCGAATGCCTTCCGAAAGTCTACAAAACATGTGTAGACTTTCGGGTCTCTGGACCTTACCTCCTCAATGATAGCCCTCAGAAAGAGAGAGAGACCCAAAATGACAAGTCTGAGTAATTGAAGGAAATTAAAATTTGGGGGTTATGCCTTGAGTAGACAGCAAGGTATTAGCACAAGGGGGAAAACTGTTAAAACAAAGTTGTAGACGTAATACACCTCTTGCTGAGGGATTTTCAACATAGCATAGCCAAGTAAGTCGATTTTTTTCAGCCACTTTTAATGTCCAGTGAGATCCAAGGAACAAAAAAGACTGTGAGCATTGGTATCATACTCATTCGGTCAGGGCTGATAACCCTCAGGCCAAGATTGCATAGATGTCCTGTTCCCCATATCGCTAGGGCCTAAGGACAGCAAAGTAGTGTCATACAGAGCCAAGTTGAGGGAGATGGATCTAGAGATGCGAATACCTATTGAGCATTGTTAGCACAACTAGCAGAAGCAAGGAAAGACCCACCATTTTGCAGGTTGGAGAATCTTTGTGGTGAGAAAGAGCATGAGAAAACTCATTTTTTCTTCAAAAAAGAGACTTCTATTAAGTAAGAAAGAAACCCGCTAGAGCAAGCTCTGTGCGGAAATACACCATGCTAAGCATGTAATAAAAAACACCTCAGAGGAATGAGGTAGAAAGAAACCAAGGCTGAGGCTGAAAATGCCATCTCAACCCTATAGAAGTCTCAGCAAAGAAGGGAGAGTCTCTCCAATCTCTGCAAAAAGTAACTCTCCTGGAGGAGGCTGCTCGAGATGATCCCTACATGGTCGCCCAAATGGCCATCAGAGTGTGTATCGTATCTGTCCAAGTACTGGCCAAGATCTGAGAAGGGTGAACCTGAGAACCCTCCAAAGCCTCAGTGCATCTGGCTCTCCAAATGTGCCATGCTGCAATGCTAGCTAGGATCTCCCATGGAGAGTCGATAGAGGAGTGAGCAGCCCTGAAAAGAGTGGCCGGAACATCCTCTATAGAGCACGACTCCACAAGGTGTCATCGGATGTGAAGAGCCCAAGAGGAATCAAGTCTCTCAAAAAATACATGGGGCCCTGAAAGAGTAAACCAAGCCACTGATCCCCAGGTCATATAGAAAGGTAGGCGAACAAAAGTGCTGAAAAGCCTTGCAATCCCCTTCCATATGATTCTCGCCTGTCTGCAATCCCAAAGGCAGTGCTGTGTTGTCTCCAAATCAGAAAGGTAGTGAGGGCAAGAAGGGTCAGCTCCGAACTTGGACCTCCAATGGTTTACTGCTATCCCACCATGAATAGAAAGCCAAAAGAAGAGAGTGATTTTTCTATTCCAGTGGGATTTCCAGAGTCTCTGCCAAAAAAATTTCTGCAAGTCAGCAGGAATCTGAAAGTTCTCCCAATGATGAGCTCTGATGGGCCTCCAACCCCTACAGCTGAGTTGGAATTTCCTGGAATTACTAACCGTGTAACGAAAGAAGGGGATGCCCTTCTCTCGGTGCCCTTCATCTATCCATTCCCATTCCCCAGGGTCCCACTACAAAAACTTAATTGGGACACCTCCATAGAGCCACAGCCTCCATGAGCCAAGAGCGAGGAGAAGCGGGTCAGGATCCAAGTACCACTGTGAAAGAGAGCCATGCTCCATGAAGCCCACTATCCTGACTGGCTGAAACGGTACCTCCAACAAGATATCATCTGTGGATCTGGTCAGCCTGCCTCCCGAAGAAACATCAAATACTAAGGCATCCTTGTGTGGGTCAAGAAAAGCAATCACCTGTAAAGGAACTCCCAATCTGGAAAATGCCCCCATCCAGGTGGAGCAAGTAATAGGCATGTCATCTGTGTCCACCCAATCCAAGTGCAAGGCTGCATCAATCTGTTGGACTCTCCCTGCACTCCCTCTGAGATCTCTAAGGTGGAAAACTCATTTTGAAGAAGGCGGGAAAGAGAAACAAGAAAAGATCTCTAAGTTCAACCCCTTCTCTTTCCTCATATGATGCATAAAGGAAGAGTAAGAAGCCTCTCCATGAGGACAAGAAAAAGAGGAAAAGAGATGACCATGAAGAGAAGTTTCCATTATAGGAACAGGAGAACCAGGCATCATCACACATCCCCAAGTTCTTCTTCCTCTTCTTCTAGTTTCACCTTTTCGTCTTCTTCTTCTGGATCATCGCCACATACGTCCAGAAAGAAGAGCGCATCCAAGAAAAATCATGCAGCAACTAAGGCAGTAAAGTCTCAAAATTCAAAGAAAGTGGGGAGTCTGTAAAATTCGTCACCTTTAATGGCTAGTATGCTATGCAGTTCTTAAGACAACTTGATGTTGCTTTTGGTACAGAGAACTTTCATGAGTCTTCAAAACCGCACATGGCTAGTTTGCATCTGACACGCACAGCTAGTGCATGGTGGAGTGCACAGACCACAAATGGCTCTGCTCCAAAGAATTGGAAGGGCTTCAAGAAAGCCTTTTATAAGCAGTTTATGCCTAAGCAATTCAAAGACCACGTATGTGGTCACAAAGGGATATTGGGCAATCACCTTTACGTATGTACGACATCCCCTTTAAAGAATGTACACAAGTGGGGTATCTAAAATATAGGAGGCCAAATGTATCCTCCTTGGTTGGGAGAGTCTGCATATGGATGTAGAGGATAGAGTAGAGGCCTACAACCAGAAGTTTTGGAATGTCTATTTGCAGGTTTCTCCTCTTCTTCTTTTTTTCCAAAAAGATTACTTCATTAAGTATGAAAGAAAACCACAAGAGCAAGCTCTAATGCAGGAGTACATCATGCCATGCATGAGAAAAAAAACCAGGTCAAAAAGAGCTAACAAAAATCCAAGGTGGAGGTTAAAATGCCACCTCAACCTTGAAGGAGACTCAGAGAAGAAAGAAGATCCTCTCCAAACTTTGAAAAAAGTATCTCTCCTGGCTGTAGCTGCTCTGGAGGATCCCTGCATGCTCGCCCAGATGGGCATTAGTGTGTGTATAGTATCAGTCCATATACTGGCCATAGACTGGGAAGGGTGAACCTAGGTACCCTCTATCGCCTCCGTATATCTAGCCCTCCAAATATGCCAAGCTCCAATGCTAGCCAGAATCTCCCATGAGTGTCTACCGAGGCATTAGCAGCTCTGAAAGATGCGAAGGGAACATCTTGGAGAGAACATGACTCCACAGAGTGTCATCATATAATGAAGACTGATTTTGAGTCATGTCCCTCGAAAAACACTTGAGGGCCAGTAAGAGATAACCATGCCACTAATCCCCAAGTCATGAACAAGGGTGCTCTATGAAATATGCTGAAAATACCTAGCAGCAACCTTCCAGATCGTCCTCGCATGTTTGCACTCCTAGAGACAATGTTGAACAGAGTCAACTGCTACGTGGCATTGAGCAGGTTTATCCTTTTAAAAACATCTCTAAGAAAACCCAGCTTAGGAAGTATAGGACTGCCCTCACTCCAATGATACAAGCTGTGGTTAACACCCAACATATAAGAGGCATATAGAATATAATGCACTCAGCCTCTGTAGCCAGTCTCATGCACATGTAGGATGCTGCCACCATGCCACCTTTGTAGTTAGGGACTACTAAAAGAAAGAAACCTGATTTTCCCAGATTTGAAAAGAAAGAGTTCCCTAAGGCTGAGAAATAGGGATTTCAACCTCAGAAGCCGAGGGGCACTCAAATGCCAAGAGACTATAAGTGAAAGTCCCAAAGCATATCGCCATTTTTTGCAAAGAGGGGAAGTGTTTCCGATGTGGAAACGAGAAACATGTGGCTGCCCAGTGCCTTGAGAGGCCTTCGCTCTCAAAGGAGCAGAAGAAGCCACAAGGACCGCCAAGACCAGTGGTGGGAGGAGTCCCAAATGTATTGGGACGAGTTAGTGATCCTGAAGCAGCAGGAGAGTTATGCATTGCTTGGGAAAAGATCAGAGACCAGCAGGGACTAATATTGTTTGACCCAGGGGCAATGGATCTAGCCCTCAGACTGGGTATCAAGACTGAACAGTTGTGCAGGGACCTAGATGCCGATCAAATGTTTCATGGGGATATTACTCCCTTGATTGCAAAGCTTCGTGTCCATGTACAAAGTTATGTAGATCAAGAAGACTTTTTCATTTCCCCTCTCAAGCACCATGATGTAGTCCTTGGGATGCCTTCATTTCATCATAGGGTAGCGAAGTCATCTCTTCCTAAAAAGAGTATTAGATTTTGTACATAGGGTAAAGCACAACATATCATTGCCAGGAACGAAGGGGAAAGTATCACCATTGTATGAGATGTTTCTGTTGGCGAAGCAATGAAATCTGCTGTTTCAGCGTACATGGTTTTCATTAAGGAAAAAGATTTGAAGTGCACGCTGAAATGAATGATGTTGATAAAGAAAATTTTCAGTTTCTTGTAAGTTTTAACGATTGCTTTTCAGATGCCTTACCAGGGGAGCTATTCCCTGAGAGACCAAAGGATCATCCGATAGAGCTTATTCCTGGTAGTGAGCCACCCAATAGACCACCTTACTATAGGGTCAGTGCTACCCAGAGAGAGGATATTATGGCTCAAGTCCAGGACTTACTATCCAAAGGGTTAATTCAGCCCACCCCTCTCCTTTCTGTTCCCCTGTACTTCTAGTGAAAAAGAAGGATGGTTCCTTCCGTACGTGCGTTGATTATCGCACACTAAACAAAATGACCATCAAGAATAGATTCCCTATTCCACACATAGATGATGTGCTGGATCAGCTCAGTGGAGCTTTGGTATTTAGTAGGATAAATCTAAAAAGTGGTTATCATCAGAGTCCGCATACAACCACGGGACGTGCACAAGATTGCATTCCACACTACCTTTGGTTTATACGAGTATTTGGTGGTTTGACAAATGCCCCCGAGCCATGCTAGAGGAGATCACCCAGGGTCACTCAGAGTTCTCATTTCATGCTTCCAAGTCCTTCTAGGGTAGGAAAGGCGACAGGATGTGCAGAGAGTTCTTCAGGACTCATGGACAGAGGTCAGCAGGGGAACAGCTCCGTTCTCTTAGGGCGCAGAATGGTAGTGTCAGGACAGATCCAGATGAGGTCCGGGACTTGGCGACAGACTTCTATAGATCATTATTCCAGCAGGAGCCCCCAGACCCTCGTGGCCACATTTGCAGGGAGGAGGTGTGGAGATCTACACTGAGACTCGTGCAGCCCAGCATGAGCGACACCCTTCTCGCCCCTTTCACTGTTGCGGAGATGCAGGATGCGGTGAGCGCTATTGATGGGCAAAAATGCCCAAGTGAGGATGGCCTCTCTAGAGCTTTCTTCACCACCTTTTGGGAGCAGATCCATCGGGTTGCTCGCAGCCTTCCAGCACATCTTCTCCAGCGGGCAGATGCCAGAGAGCCTTGCGACAGGCCTAATTTGCCTCATCCCCAAAGGGGGGGACCGCCAGGAGATCAGACAGTGGCGCCCAATCACCCTCCTCCCGACCACCTATAAAATCCTCACCAAGATGATCAGCAGTCGCATCCGTCCCCTGCTACACGACTTGATTCATGACACCCAGACTGGTTTTGTCCAAGATCGCAGCATCTTGGACAACATCTTCACTTTCTCAGAGGCAACAAAATGGGCCCAGCACAGTGGCCAGCACCTTGCCATACTCCTTCTCGACTTTGAGAAGGCGTACCACAGGGTAGACTGGTCCTTCTTGGAAGGTACACTCGCTCGGTTCGGTTTCCCGAACGAGTGGATCAGAGGTATTGCTAGCCTTTACAGATCGACCTCCAGTCGGGTTATCATTAGCGGCAGGATGGGGGAGAGATTCACACTCGAGCGCTCGGTGCATCAGGGTTGTCCATTAGTGCCTTACCTCTTCCTATTTTTTGCGGAGGCCATGACACACTTCCTTCGAGCCCGTACCACTGATCTTCGCGGGATGCGTCTCCCTATTCGAGAGGATGCCGAGCTGCTGGACTCCGAGTATGCAAACGACACAGCCCTATATGTGCAGGATGATGTAGAGTCACTAGAGCGAGTGAGACTATCCCTAGAGATTTTTTGCCTTGCGGCTGGAGCAAAAATCAACTGGCATAAGTCAGTTGGTTTTCTTACGAATCCGGGAGCCAGCTCACAGTGGGGTATTTTCCTGGGGTTTCGCTGGATCCCTAGAGGACAGACGACACGTTACCTGGGATTCCAGGTAGGCATGGACATCACACCGGCTCAGCAGTTCTTGCCGGTCCTAGCCTCCATACGACGAAAGCTTGCTTTCTGGAGCACGGCTCAGCTTTCCTTGGCAGGCAAGGCCCTTGTGGTCAACCAGGTCCTTGCCACTGCTTGGTATGTGGCCTCTTGCTGGTGTTTCTCGAGGTCTTGTGTAGCCCAACTGAGGAGACTGGTGCGGAATTTCCTATGGTCTGGTTCAGACGGTTCCGGCACCACCAGAGCTAGGGCCACCTGGCAGACGGTCATTCTCCCCCAGGCAGAGGGCGGCCTCGGCATCATAGATCCAGAGCTACAGAGTCAGGCACTTCTTGGCAAGCTAGTCATCCGCGGTCTGACACCAGGAGGACAAACGTGGAAGCTCTTGCTACAGCATGGTCTCAGTGCGTGTACTCCCCAGAGAGGGGGTGTTTGGCAACCTTCTATCCGATGGATCTTCACTTCAGCTCCTCTGACTCAGCCCCGTTCCCCCTTCCTCCGTAGCCTCATTTCGGTCTGAAGGAAGTTGCGACACAACCTTTCCCAGGTTCCCCCTAGCTGCCGAGAGGAGACAGATAGACAGCCCCTGATCTGGAGCAGCCAGGTGATAGATGATACAGGTTGTCAGCTTGGAAAGAGATCCCATATCCCTTGGCTCTGGGCGCGTGGGCCCGCGCGCTCGTTCCGGGTTTAGAGGGACGTCTACAGTCAGTTGAGCCCAGCTGGCAGCAGCAGTAGGTACGGCACGTGGGATCCAGGCTCGGCGAGTGGAGATTGATGCTACCATCCCTGCAAGTTGGAGGATTCCCGTGGACACCGGATAGCTCTTCCCGAGAGATGAGAGGTGGCTAGGACAGTTCACTCCACAAGGCATTCCTTTGGTGGTGGCAGGCCTCTTCTCGGACTCTTCGGTACACTTCTTCTCCATCACTGATGACAGTCGCCTACAGAGCAGAGAGGCCGTGATCGACCCCCAGCTTCCCTGGCAGCGCCTTCACATTGTAGGGCTGCAAGGGAAGACGTGGCATATAGACCCCCTGATTATGCAGGACCAGGATTGAAGACTCTGGATATGGGAGGGCCGTTCCTTGTCAGAGGTGGAGTGGGACCCAGGGGAGTGGCGTTGGCCACCATCGGAGACCTCAGAGAACCCTATCCCCTTCTTTTCTTACAGTGCACGCACGGGTCGGCATGCTCTTGGGGCTCTCCAGCGTGGGCTACCCACACAGGCACATAGGTGGTATGCCCAGGGGATATCCTTGTCTTTCTTTGCACTTTCTGGAAGACTCTTTGGTCTAGCTAGCATCCGAGGAAGATCTCCTACTTCCTTTGGATGGTGGCACACAAGGGGCTTCCAGTTGGCAGCTGGCTGAGACAGATGGGGCAGGAGGGGCTTTGCCAGATGTGTTTTCAGGAGGAGTCCCTGAAGCATTGCCTTTGGAGCTGCTCGCAGGCGCAGACGGTTTGGAAGGGAATCATGGGGATCTTAGCTAGGGCTACACCCGAGCTGGGACCGATCACTTGGGGAGCCGCTTGTTGGTGCAGCACTGAGCCGGGACAGCACTTGGCCTATGAGTTCTCCAGACAGGATCCCGTCTTTTTCATCATGCAGGCCACCTGGGCATACATGGACAGCTTCCCTTGGCATCTGACACAAATAGATGTTGGAGCGATGCCTCGGCACCCAGTTTGGGAGATCATAGGGAGCATCGCAGGCTGGCATATATGGACTTCCAGATGCGCGCAGACTGTAGGAGCTCAGACCACTTCTACTACCCAGACCCTAGCAGATATCTGGAGCACGATCATTCACACGCTCAAGGGTCAGTGGGATCAGATTCAGGGAGAGTCCCGAGCAGGGAAGGAAAAGAGACGACGTTTCCTTCGCGACTGGGACCACCGGGAGTTATTCTTCCAGCACGCCACTCAGAGTCTTCAGTGGCATTACACCCCTCCACTGTGGCTGTTTGTCCACTCTCCGACGATTATTCCCTAAGAGGCTTGTATTTAGCATTTTGACTTCTCAGACTGAATCCGGTTTGTGATTACAGCCCGCTGGCCTTTAGGCCTTCTTGTACTCTCGCTTTCAAGTAATATAACTAGCACTACTTTTTTGCGCAAAAAACAAATGCCCCTGCCACCTTTAACAGAATGATGGATTGTATCTTCCATCCTTATAGGCATGTCACTAATACCTCCTTTGATGACATCATAGTGTTTTCTAAGTCCGAAGAAGAGCACTGGGAACATCTTGCTATTGTTTTTCAAGAGCAATGTAATCATAAGCTCTATGCAAATAGCAAAAAGAGTGAATTTTTCCTGGAAGAGATCCTTTAACAGAAAGATGGATCGTATCTTTCGTCCTTATAGGCATTTCACTGGTACCTCCTTTGATGACATCATAGTGTTTTCTAAGTCCGAAAAAGAGCACTTGCTATTGTTTTTCAAGAGCAACATAATCATCAACTCTATGCAAATTGCAAAAAGAGTGAATTTTTCTTGGAAGAGATCCATTATCTGGGGCATATTATTTCCAAGAAAGGAATACAAATGGATCATGCTAAATACAAGCCATTCAGGAATGGCTTGAGTAATAAATTGTGCATGAAGTACGCATCTTCTTGGGCTTATGTTCCTATTATAGGATATTTATCAGGCACTTGCAGACATAGCTGCTCCATTGCATGATTTGAACAAGAAGAATGCAGCTTTTGCGTGGGGTGAACCACAACAAATAGCATTCTGTACACTCAAAGGGAAGTTGACTATAGAGCCAATTCTTGTAGTCCTTGACTTATACAATCCCTTGATGTGGATTGTGATGCTTGTGGAGAATGTGTTGGGGCTGCACTTCATCAGAATGGTAGTGGCCTATGAAAGCTAAAGACTACGAGATACTGAAAGGCACATAGGAATGTATATGAGAAAGAGTTGCTAGCTGTGATACATGCCATAAACACATGGAAGCACTATCCCTTGGGTGCAGATTTCACTGTTAAGATTGATAAGCAAAGTCTGAGGTACTTCCTTCTTGACACAGACTAAGCTCTCAGAGAAGCACATGAAATGGGCAAATATGTTGTCTACGTATCATTTTCAGATTGCCCATACACCGGGAGCTTAGAATAGAGTCGCAGATGCCTTGTCTCAAAGACCCCAGGTCAATAATGTGACCATTTCTTACCATAGGGATCTCGAAGAGATGAGGAAGCAATATCTCTGTGGCCCAAACTTTGGAGAGTCAATGCAGCAAACACTGTTGCATCCGTATGCGTACGGTCATTTTTTCCGTACGGCCGTACGGATTTCCGTACATGACTTTTTTTGGGGGGGGGGGGGGGAAATCGGGATGCGTACCTTATATTATTGCTTGGCTGCTATGTTTGAATCCGTATGACATCCTTGTGAAGGCTCCCGAATCCCAAGAAAGGCCGTACATACGAATTTCCAATCACGATTCACTGTTCACCGTCGACCGACTCTCTGCCTGCAGGCTGCACACCGACCTTGCTGCCTCAAGAGCCTATTTAGGCAGACGTTTGCCCTCTATTTAGGCACGCTGCAGCCCTTTGCCCTCTTCTTCGGCACCTTGCTGCCCTCTATTTAGGCAGCCCTTTGCCCTCTTCTCAAGAGCCTATTTAGGCAGCCCTTTGCCCTCTTCTTCAGTCCGGACTCCCGAGTCCCCTCAGCCCTTCACTCTTCTTCAGTTTGCCCTCTTCTTCAGCACCTTGCTGCCCTCTATTTAGATAGCCCTTTGCCCTCTTCTACTTGCTTTGGAGGTGAGTGGTCACCGTCGTACAGTTGCAGCCCGCAGCTTGCCTCTACGCTCTACCTACTCCAAGTGTCAAGGTAAATGCAATGGCTGCTTTTTTTTCCTGTTTTGCAACAAGTGCTCTCTCTTTAGTTGATGCCATCTAACAGGGCAGCCTGCAAGGACTTCAAGCCCTCTTTGGAAATTGTTCCTTTGCCCAATGCCTTATTTGCCCTCTTTTGCAAATTTGCAGCTTGCAGATCTACAAATGGGAAGACAAAAAGGACCAGAATGGGAATTTGTAGAGGCCTTAAAGCCTTTGGGGAAGGGCCAATTCACTTGTAAATGTAAATATTGCCCTCATTCATGGGATGGAGGACCGACCCGTATAAGGGCACATTTTCTTGGGCTCACAGGCTTGGGGGTTGACAAGTGTACCGCTCCTCCTGAAAATGTGAAAGATACTTGTCGAAGATTGCAGGCAAAGGTGGCCCTAAAAACTGCTGCAAAACAGCTTGTTGAAGATGTGGCTGATTTGGGAGATGCCTCAATGAGTGGTACTGCAAGTGGAAATGCATCTGGCAGTGCATATGAGCCAAAGCAAAAGAAGTTGAAGATGTCAAAGGGAACCTTGGAAAAGGCATGGGAGTCACAAGCACGGAAGGATGCATACATTGCTCTCCGTCGTTTTTTCTTTGCAGAGGATATTCCTCATTGGAAGGTGAGGAGCCCTTATTTTTTGGAGATGGTTCGTGCCATTGGCCAAGTTGGGCCTACCTTCAAGCCTCCATCCTACAATGTTTTGCGCACAACGGAGCTAACTAATGAAGCAGTATGCATAGATCAAGAGATGCTACAGTTTCGGGATAAGTGGAAAAAATATGGCTGCACCATAACTTGTGATGGTTGGTCTGACACTCGATGCCGGCCTATAATCAATATTATGGTCTCATGCATATTTGGTTCAGCCTTCTTGAAGTCCGTGGACACAAGTGGGCAGTATAAGTCAGGGGAGTACATCTTTGGGATACTGAAAGATGCCATTCTTGATGTTGGGGCTGAAAATGTGGTGCAGGTGTGTATGGACAATGCATCTAACTGTGTGCGGGCAGGAGAATTGGTGGAGGAAGAGTGGCCTCACATTTTCTATACTAGATGCACAGGACATTGGAAAGCTTCCATGGGTGAAGCCAGTGTTGGTACATGCTAACATGATTGTGACATTTGTTACCCGGAAACACACCGTGTTAGCAATGTATAGAAAATTCAGCAAGAAGGAATTGGTGAAGCCAGCACAAACACGGTTTGCTTACATGTTTATCATGTTAGCAAACTTGTTGGATGAGAGGGTATACAATGGATTGCGTCGCATGGTTGTTAGTGATGAGTATTGCAAGAAGAAGGTGTCACGCACTGTGAAAGCACAACAGGTGTCTTCTATTATATTGGGTGCTTCATTTTGGCAAGAGGCAAGACTCATTGTGAAGCTTTGTGCACCTATTTTGAAGATCCTTCGCCTGGCTGATAGGGAAGGGGCTACCATGGGACTTGTATATGAACTCACTCATCGGATGGTCAAGAAGATGGCAACTATTGATGGGATTGAATCCTCAAAGCTGGCTGATGTTAGAGCCTTATGTGTTGACAGGTGGAATATGATGCATTCTCCATTGCATGCGGCAGCGTTTGTTCTCCATCCTATTTGGAGAGAGAAAAATCCAGATAGTGACAAGGAGGTGCACGATGGGTGGATGGATGCCATAGAGCAGTACACCAAGTATGATGTTGACAGCCAAGGCACCTTATGTGATGAGTTGGATATTTACAAATCCATGTCAGGCACATTTGCTCGTGCGATTGCAAAGGATGAAAAGAGAATTCACCAAGGGGTGAAATGGTGGGAGACATTTGGGGCTCACACACCAAATTTACAGCGGTTAGCTCTTCGAGTGCTCTCGCAAGGCACATGTGCTTCTCCTTGTGAGAGGAATTGGAGCACATTCTCTCTTATCCATACTAAAAGAAGGAATAGGCTGCTTCCAAAGAATACTCAGAAATTAGTATACATCCATACTAATTTGCGTCTCATTTCCAAAATCAAGGAAAGGGGATTTGAGAAGATAGAAGTGACCCTAGAAATGATCAACAAGGAGAAGGATGATGATAGGCTACTAGCGAGGCAAGTAGATACAGAGGGAGAAGACATTGCAGTCCCTATTGTTACACTTATAGGAACGATGGATGTTGCTGCAGCTTCAAGCAGCTCTAGTCTTTTGGAGTTCCATGGCGAGGCAGATGAGGATGATAGTGATGAGGAGGAGGAGGATGAGGAGGGTGCAGGCATTGATGCAGATGATGATGAGGATGAGGATGAGCAAGAGGATGAGAATGAAGATGCAGCTTGAGGCTGTGGCACACTGGCAGCCTTTTCTTTATGATGTTTTGCCTTTCATGTTTTGGTGTAGTTACTAATACGGTGTACCTACTTCCTTTGAAGTTTGATCATGATGTTTTGGACCTTTTGGTGTAGTATTGATTATTGATCTATGATCTATGATTCCATCTATGATGTATCAAAATCTAGAATCCAAATGACTACGGTCTCTGGAGACTGGAGTCTTTCATGAATGAAGAATCACACGATTCATGACTCATGAGTGACGACTTTAAAATTAATACAATTATACAAGTTTCAAGTTTCAGTTTAATACCTCTATGTCAATTTAATGTGTACAATGATCAATGATCAATCTATATTTTTCTGAAATTTTTTGGATAAAACTAGGGTCACGTATGTTTCGGCCCCAAGGGCTGAACCATACTCCAATCATACTTCCGTACTTGTATGACGTATGCGTATGGTAACGTATGGAAAAAACTATGGCAGCAAATGTAGGAGGGGCAGTCGACAAGTCAGTATTCCATGAAATATGGCTATTTATTATGGGATGATTGCCTGTGCATCACTCAAAATATGAGACAAAAGATCTTGGAGGAATGACATGCACCTCCATATGCTGGACATAGATGCATTGCAGCTACTACTCAAGCTTTGGGGAGGTACTTTCGTATTGGCCAGCCATACGTAAGGATATACGCAAGTTTGTTACAGAATGCCTTACTTGTCAGAAAGTCGAGTATCATAGATAGAAGGCACTTGGTCTACTGATGCCTCTTCATGTGCCTCAGGCACCATGGGAAAGTATAGCAATGGACATTATCTTTGATTTGCCATGATCAAAGACTGGAAATGATGGGATGTGGACTGTTACAGACAGATTCAACAAGCAAGCCTTAGGTACGAAAGACAATCAAGGCAGACCATAAGGCCAAAGTTTTTCTGGCTCAAATCTTCTAGCACCATGGTATCCCTAAGTCCATTGTTAGTGACCGAGACCCTAGAATGACCAGCCTAGTCTGGAGATCTTTATTTGACAATATGCAGACAAATCTGAACTTTTCTTCTTCTTCCCCTCCCCGGACAGACGGTCAAAGTGAGGTAGCAAATTCAATTTTGCTAGACCTTTTGAAATGCTACGTGGCTCATCAAATATCAGATTGGGAAAAGTACCTTCTGCTCGTGGAGTTTGCATACAACAATACAATCATACCTCCATAGCTAAAGCCCTCTTTGAGGTTATACATGGAAAGGTGATTCTACCACCAATCCTGAGGAGCAAAGATGAAATACTTATAGCTGATCAGTATAGCCAAGTACGGACAGCAATAGAGAGATCTCAAGAGAAACTACTCGGCACTGAATGCCAATTGGATGGATGAAGACATTTTGTTTGCTTCTCCATAGGATATTTACAAAGAGGCTTTTTAATCGGTGTCAACTGATTAGAAGCCGATGGGATGTCACCAAGTTGTAAATATTCCAAGTAAAATACATTGACTTCAGTCAAGAAGGCCTGACTTTGATCAGGGAGACTTGGTTTAAGCCAAGAGGGTTGACTATAGTCAACCAAAGTATGTGTGTGAGAGAGAGAGAAAGAGACAAAGACAGAGAGAGCTTTGATTGTTTAAAATGGGCATCACTGGTGATTAGCAGTCACACAGAAGAAATGAAGATCCTTTGCCAACATCTCCTGGTCATATATGTAAAAAGTGAGCCCCTTTTGGCATCTAGCTTCCTACTCTCATAGGCAATTAATCCATGGGGCTACTTTAAGACTGCACCATGCCTCTCCCACTATCAATGATGAAGGGTAGGGAAAAAGTAGGGCATGCCAATATAGGTGTTGACAAGAGGGCAACCTTCACTGTTGGAAGCTCTTTTCTGCCTCCGAGGTCCATACAAAGGAGCCTCTCTTTATCAGCTCAGGGAGAGGAGAAGCAATCTTGGCAATGTGCCTAATGAATCTCCTATAAAAGGAGGAAAGGCCAAGAAATCCTCTCAATTGAGTACCATCTTCTGGTTGTGGCCATTCCATAATGCATTTCACCTTGTTGGGATCCACCCTGATTCCATTGCTGCCCACAATGTGTCCCAAATACTCCACCTCATTTGCCATGAAGATACATTTACTTGGCTTGGAATAGAGCTAGTGGGCAGCTCCCCAGACGCAGGGAGAGCAGTGAGTGACCACCCCCTTTGGTCGCTCTCAAATGCTGTAGGAGGAGACCTTCGATCTTCTGGCAGATCCCCCATCGGGGGGGATTCAAAGCACGCCTGCCAATGGCTCAGTAGTAGGATTGAGGAGCTCCAAATTCTCTATTTTCCCCCCCTTCCGACCCTCCTTGCTGCTACAGAAAGGCTCTGTTCCGCATCTCTAGATCAATGACGCCCAAGCCTCCTTGTGCCTATTGATACAATCATTGTTTGGCATGCGACTCTAGCTCTGGTATTCTTCGTGCCATCAGATGCTACCCATAGGAAGTTGCGCACTAGACACCTAAGCTACCCCATGCATCCCTTAAGAAAGCATCAAGTGAGAGGCTATGTACCAGGCCATGGCGAGGACATGGTTGACCACTAAAGCTCTGCCTTCTAAGGAGAGTTTGGCCGAGCTCCTGTACAAGAGCTTGCATCAGACACTCTCTAAGACTAGGGTGATCTACTACTCTGCTAAAACATCAATGCCCACCTGACAACCTAGATATCTCGCTGTCTGTCCTCTTAGAATCCAACGAAATCCAAAGGCAACTAAAACCAAGATTAACCCAAACTCCATTCTTCTGTTACTACAAATACTTCTCAGAAACTCTCTCTCTCCTTTGCATGCAAATAATGATCCGTAGACTAATCCCAGTCATTGTGAGCGTCCCCACCAAGCAAACATGTAAACAAAACATAAAACACAATTTTTAGTCGAGCGAGGTCAACCCTCTTGGTCGTAATTAAGGGGCTTGATCATCAGTCAAAGCTCTTAATAATGACCAAGTCTCTCCAACCGCAGTTGGCACACCTTGGTTAACAAAGTTAACCCTCTTACTGTGAGCCAAGTCTGGTTGACCTAAGTCAGCACTCTCTGACCGAAGTCAGCGCTTTGGTTCCTTGGTGAGCTGTGGTTAACCATCTTGGCTGAAGCCGAGTCTCCCCAACCGAGGTTAGGCTTACTTAACCGAGGTTAAGTTTCTTTGATCGAAGTCAAGACTTTGACCAAAAATGAAAGTAACTCTTTGAACAAATTAAATAAATGAAGAACTCATTAATTATGATCAATAAATGGTCAGCTTATGCTTTGACTTTGGAATACTTACAACTTGGTGACATCAAGCCCCAGTCTCGGAGCTCCTCTATCCCTCTGAAGAAGCCAATAGATTTGGTCCAATTGTAGGCCCTAGAGGCCTCATTATAGTAGATAGCCAAGGCCCCCCAGACCGCCACCAACTCCAACAATTGGTATCAGAGCCATTATATCCTTTTTATGCCACTCCATCATCTTCTTTGTCACCTTCTTCTGTCCAGGCTCGCTGTGCTGATCCCTCCACATAAAGGGCCATGTCATCTGCGAACGTTGAATTCAGCAACTCCTCCTCTCGGATCAAAAGTCTCATCCCTATCACACTTGCAGCCTAAGAGCACAGAAAATAACCAAGTGCCTCAGCTACGAAAAGAAAACGAAAGAGGACGAGGAGGCAACCCGTCATACCGAGCGGGATATGTTATCCAGGATGCTACGCTCATGGACGAAACCAGTCTGTGTGTCATGAACGATGTCAGAGAAGTGGGTTCTCAAATGACCTTGGCTAAGATCTTGTATGCAGTATCCAAGAGAGTGGTCGGTCTCCATTGGCGAATGTCTGACCTGTCTCCCCCCTTCAAGATCAAGCAAATCCAACCCTGGCTCGAGGACTGAGGAATTGAGCCCAAATCAAAGATATCTTGGCACGCGAGCTGCAGGGGGTGAGTATGAACTCCCAAAACTCCGAAAGAATGACAAGGTTAAGCCATCCTTCCCAGGACACTTCTAAGAGGGAGGGTCTCGAGGGTGTCCCAAAGTTTCTCATCTATGAATAGCATCTCCAACTGTTGCTCAAGCCCGATGGGATAACTAATGGAACCTGATTCCACACTACCTGTCTGGCTACAAGAACCAAGGGAGACCCCTGGTTTGGAACATTTGGCGATAAAAGTATGTGGTCATCTCCAGAATCTCCTGAGCGTTCGTGTGCATATGCCCTTGCAAATTCTACGAACGTTGCAGCTGCATCCGTGTTGAATATGGCCCAACGGTCTCAAAAAACTATTTGGTCATCTTATCAACCTATCGGACCCACCTAGCTTGGAGTGGTATGAGAACTCGGTGTACCGACCTAGAGATCGCTCCTCATGCTCTCATAACATCCAAGAAGCCACTAGGAGCTTGCATCCTACTCTCTAAGTCTCTCTATGGATGCAAGGTCGTGCCTTAAAGGTTGTTCACGCTTTTGTCGAGTGTGCTTCCGCCTAAGGGCTTGAGACTGGAGCTTCTCACTGCTCCTCTACATCGCACCTACCACCCGGTACACCTCCTCCTGAAGCAGATCATCTGGGATGGGATCCCCCTTTTGGGGAGTCCACGTTGAAGTTGCTCTAGGTAAAGCACAATGGGAGAGTGGTCTATCATCGTAGTCCCTGCTAGGAAGCCTGTTGAGCCTCCTCTGTGCAATGCCCAATCCCCAACATACAACCTATCGAGGCACTCCATCATGCCTCCTTTGGCCAAAAAGGAAAAAAGAAGGCTGCCAAGGAGTCTGTTGTACTTAGCCTCTCTCCACGAGTTTCTACCATTCATCGCGAATATGAATTGCTCCTAGGCACTCCTCTCCGATGCAGACATTTCAAAAAAGGAAGCACCGCCCTACTTGTCCTCAACAGACTCTAGGTTGTTGAAGTCGCCTCCAACAATTCATGAGTCCACGTTCGAAAGGCACTTTATCAACCGCCAGGGCGGTTCTATTTATAGGCAAGTGCACACACATTGAGAACCCCTATCCTAGACTCGCCAACATGAAGTCCCATCCAAACTGCACATCCAACTATAAGTTCTCCTTGATCAAAGCCCTCGGGGGCCATTGCTTCCGCTCCGGTCTACTGTGGGAAACCACTCTGAGGCTCTACCTGAAAGCAGGTGGCAATGCTGACTGATGTCTAAGACAAGACAAAATCCACTGCCCTCTGCAACTCTTGGAGAAGTATAAATGTTGTAGTTGACTACATGCACGATCCTGAAAGAGATGTCCTCCAAGTAGCTAATGCACATGTGTGCACATCCCTGCGAGTCGATGACGATGTCAATGAAGCGCTAGGTAGAATTGTCCCAAAATATGTGTCGGTAAAGTCCATGGGTAGCTACATGGAGCAATTACATGATGACTCTCAAAATGCAGGAAGGAGAGTCACCAATATCGAAGTAGAAGCCTCAGGTACCACGACCAATCGAAAAGTCAATCAATGGAGAGTACATCAGGCACCGATCGAATAAGCAATGTTGAAGGAGTCACTTATTGATATAGAGTGGTCTACATCAAGCTCGATCTATCTCCGTTCACCACTACTCTACATCCTTCTCCATGTCTACCCTGTTTCCCTTTGTACAAAAATCTCATTTGTAATGGTGAAGTCTGATTGCACAAACAAAGCTCTGTAAAAAGGAGGGGGAGCTAGAACATATAAAGCACGTGTGTAGACACACACAAGAGGATGACAGCCATGTATAACAAGTAGCCATTGCCTTTTCTACACCTCTGCTAACAAATGGTTCCTAAACATTTTGAAATATTTGCTAAAATTGCAGAAAATATTTTACATAGATTTCTACCTAGTACAAATAGGGTAATAACATTAAGTTTCCCAACCTTTGGAGCACAAAAGGATCGTTTTTCAATTCTGAACAAAAGCTCATAAATACCTTGAGAAATCCTGGAAGTGTGACCCAAGAAAAACTTTTGCAGCATGTCTTAGTGAATGCATTGCATTTGAAAGAACCGAAGTTACTGAAGGCAAGTTCAAATAAAGTAAAGCAGAATCAAGTGTCATTGGAAGACTTTGCAAGAGAGTGACACAGTGCTTCATGCAAGATTCTACCATATACTTATCAGCAACCATAAGAACATCAACTAGTGCCGAAGCTGAGCTAGCTTGCAATGGTTTAGTGTATATAAACTTCAACATGTCCATCAGTGCCGCCTCCTCTATAGAAATCCCACAAAGAAATACAAAAAACAACTCTTAAAGTGTGCCAAAAAAATGAAAATGAGTTCATAAAATATAAAACACAAGTAGGCATTTATGACCATGCACCATCCCATTTAAAGAATTTAAGAAGATAATAATAAATCATAAGGCATGAGGGAATTCACCTAAGGTGACATACCAGAGATAGTTATTTGTAGTGTAACATCCCTTTGCTCTGACTCTCTCATGCCATTTGAAAAAAGCTACGCAAACCAAGTATTCTCAATAACTTTATACAGATTTTGCAATGCTATATCTATTGGATTGATGAAACTCATTCAAAATTCTAAGATAAGGGCACCTTACATTCTCAAAGTATTTACTCTTGGCTGCAAGTATAGTAGAATCGATAAAGATGGTTTTGACCCACAAGACTGTTGAGGACTCCATACTCCATGAATGCATTCCAGTTGTTGGTACGTTGTCTTCATCTGGAAGGTTGTGAAAACATGCAATCAATGAGGTTTATGGGATTGTGTGTGTGTGTGTGTGCATGTTTGATGATGGAAGTGTGGAACATACTGTGGATTTGAGAACACAAGATACTCAGGCACATTCTAATAAACCCCCAAGAGCACTTTTGTACTTGAGAATATGCATCCTATGCTCCAGCAAGTTTTTGACCCGGTGTTTCAACGTTTCCATCTGCATTCTTATGTCAATAAGAATCACAAGGGTCAAAAGAAGTTGCATTTTATTGATGGCACTACTACTTTACTCGATGGTTTTTTGGTTCAATAGGGGATCCCCTGGGAGGATATTGTCTTGATGTCGCCCCCTGCAGGTGCATAAATGTATATTTTCCTCCTTTTCCTTTTGGGTTTGGTTATCTTCATCTCATGTCTCTTCTAGACAAGTGTTGCTCTTGTATATTGCTTTTTTTACTTCATGGTGGGTTTTTAGCTCTTTTTGAGGTTTCCTACAGAGTAATATTAAGTATTCCCTAATTATGATGTTGACGGGGTAGCCTGCTCTATCAAGATGAAGGCGCTGATGAGGAGCCTCACAACAACTAATACACATAGGAAGCTCAGAAACTCATAAGGCATATCCAGGTGCCAGAGTTGTGTTGGGGGGGGAGGTCTCTCAGACTTTTGTATTCAATGCGACATGTCAAGAGTGACCCCTCGACTCTCGCGCTCACCTCGAAGAAAGGCTATGATAGGCCGAACCTCCATGGTGCATGGTCTAGCACCTCTCTGCCTTGCAGTTCCATGTAGTCTCCTCCACCCAGTCCACTATGCCCTCATATCATTATCTCCTCCTCCACTCTGATGTGCCCCGATGCTGACTCAAATGCTGACTCAAAGGCATAGAAAGGCAAGAAAAGTCTATGAGACCAAAGATGAAAAACACCATGAAAGTACATCCTTATCGAGAGAGATAGACACCTCCATAAGCTACTAGTCGAAAGCAAGAAAAGTCATGTTTGATGAGTTTTTCTAACCATCTCATGTGTCATGCGCCAGTCATGAGTAGCGTTAGCTCCTCATGAACATAGCAGATGTCCCATTAGGAGTCCTAGTGTATCTAGAACATATCTTGCTGGCATCCTCAGCTCCTCGAAATGAAGGTACTATGGTAGTATGAAGATGCACGGCTGCACCACAATAGCATGAAGATGCACCATTGTACCACAAAGATGCATGTGGTGTAGCATTCACACCTCGCATCAATGGCCTTTGGCATCCATAATACCTCCAGAAGAGTACAAACCCCCACCTCATACGTTTTAGGCTACCACGGTGGGACTCTTCTGGTGCTGAGGAGCAAAAAAGTGGAGTGATAGCCGAGAATCTTAGTGGTTGGAGAAAGGGAGTTAGTCACTCTCAGCAGAAGGAAGGCAAAGATGCAGAACCAAAAACATTTCAATAAATTTAGCAACAAGCGGACCTGAGCAAGAAGCTAGCTCAATCAGTCCCAAACATCATGGATAATATCAGTCTCATATATTCTTTCGTTACACTGTGTAACTTGTGTCATAGCTGCTGGATTGTATAAATTTTTTTAAGAATAACTAGGAGTGCACTCAAGGTCTCTCCCCTAGAGTTTTTATTGATTAAATTAATCTTGTAATCTTTAGGTGGGGTGGTATCTACACCTCCATGACTTCAACTAAACAGACCGGTAACCTCTACTTGCCTACTACATCTATAGTAAATTGAGCTAGCCTGTGGCACACTTTATGGCAAATATTCACTGTAAAAGAAAAAGCATGAGAGAAGGCCTTCCTCTAAGAACCAATGATTCTCTCTTCGGGTCTATGTATGGTAGGTGGCAATTTGTTTATGGTAACGATGCTGAGCAATGTGACTATATTTCCTTTGAAATGGCGATGTCCTAGGATAAGCAAAACAATGGAATAAATAATGCGAACACTGTGAGAAGTTTATCACGTGCAACCTATAGTGTGTCATGTGCACACAACATTAGATGATATATATATTGGAAAATGTATGCTATACACAAAACCCATAGTGTGTATTGTGCATGTGTATTTGAGACTTTATACATACATATACATATATACGTATGTGTGTGTGTGTGTGTGTGTGTGTGTGTGTGTGTGTGTGCATTCCACACAAAAAAATGTATGTGTGTGCATTCCACACAAAAAAAAGTGTGTGTGTGTGTAGTTTATTTTCCTCTCTCTCTCTCTCTCTCTCTCTCTCTCTCTCTCTCTCTCTCTCTCTCTCTCTCATATATATATATACTAAGAATAAACTATACTAAGAATCAAGGGTGCGGACAATGGCGCGCGCCATCTAACAGTAGGGATCCAATGGTGCTGTGTTAATCCAAGGTGGATTCGACGGCTCAAGTTGCCTTAGTCATTTTGATGGTGTTTAAAGGTCGGGTCACGTGGCTCTTTTGCCCGAAGGGTCAAGGGATCCGGTGAGAGTTCTGGGGTCGCTTCATAAGATTTTGATGTGAGGACCCAAGAGGGGACATCCCACAGTGTGGTAGAAGCAAAAAAAAAAAGAAAAAAAGGAGTAGGATTCCACCCTTGTGAGACAAGTGTATATATAAATATATATATCTATGTATATATATATATATATGTATGTATGTATGTATGTATGTATACATATATATGTAGGAAAATAAACTATGCCTTAATATGTCCTAAGCACAAATCAAGAAATCAAGTCAAACAAGAATGCACTGGACATTTGGATTACCAAGCATGATAATATATTTCCCATGCCTAGGCTTTCATTGTGGACTATATTACCAGGCTTCATTCTGGACTATTTAACAAAATTTCAAGTAAAGCTTTTCATCTTTAATTCCTCATTTAAACCAAAAGATGCTTTTCATCGGCTGCATATTTTCTCCTTATCTTGCAGTAGGTGCCTCCACTTGCTACATCCTTCCTAGCTTAGATTAAGTTACGACCTTGTCAGATACGGGTCTTAAATGAAAGCTTCGTATGCTACTTGATTTTAAGTAAATTTACTTGAAGCGCAGCTACAGTGGACCCACGGCATTAGAGCTTGGACTATTCAAAGTTATGCTACAACTCACACACGAAGGATAATGCAATAATCTTGGATAAAGGAAGATAATAAAGAACAACCTTATGATGTCCATGCAACATGCATAACGACCCGCTACACAATGGGGATGGCTCCTCAACCATTGCAACGGATCTCTATGTCTATATCAAAGGGTCCTTGCAAGCCCTAAAGCAATTTGTGAATTGAACACTCGTTCAGAATCAAAGTACGCTCATTTAAGGGCCAGCACTTAGCTTGACTCTCTCACCATGGGAACCACCAATGATATGGGAACATCTGAAAAAGTAATATTTCCCACCATTTCTAGACTTTCCTATGATGTGGACATCTTTGCATGTCATAACGAGGTGGGCCTCACTCTTTTCCCACAAATACACTAGGGTAAAGGGGCCAACCTTGTCCACCCCTATGTTTTTTTTTTGTTGCAAAAAGAGACTTCTATTAAGTATTAAAGAAAACCGTTAGAGCAAGCTCCATACGGGATACACCATGCAATGCATGAAAAGCTCAAGAGCCAAAAAGAAAGGATTGGGGTTGATAATGCCATCTTAATCCAGTAGAAACCCCTATGTTTTTCATAATGTAAGGGGTTGTGCCTATGGATTATTTAATCTTTTCCAAAATGTAAGGACATTGCATGAATCGCAATAGAGAGAGGATATAATTTTTGCAAAAATTTTTGAACTTGGTGGAAAACTTAAACACCCAATACTAAAGGCATTGTAGGGCCAGTACTATGCCACATGTAGACTAACTTAACTTTTCATAAGTGCTTGACACCTAAGCATATTTTCACTTTTTCATGCCTCTTTATTCGATCTTTGCATGGAGAAAAAGGGAGATGCTTAATTTTTAGGGCACCTACCTCTTTACTAGCCCCTTTACCCCAAGGTCAAATGTTGGAGGGAAAGGTATACAACCTACCACATAGGATGAACAAATTCCCAAAAAAAAAACGTTTCAACATATGGGAAATACAATTTTGCATAAAACCCCTTTCAACATATGGGAAATAAAATTTTGCATAAAAACCCCTCCCATGTCATAAGGACTTTAGCCCATGCCCCATAGCTCTAGTCTCTAAACACCCTGATTTTGAGTTTCATATTTTCACTTGTTTTTATGTTTTAAAAAAATAATCTTTTTTGTTGTGGAGATAGTAATAGTCCTTTTCTCTAGTCATCAATGGATTCCTTGCTTTTGGTTTTAGAAGCTCTAAGCAAATTGTCGCCCACTTGATTGCCCCTCTCTCTGCCTATCCTTAATTATTTTTAAATTTTTTTGTTTGTTAAGAATGACTAAAGCAAGCCAAGAAACTGCAGGACTGCATCTTGAAGTAGGCCTAGGTTCATCTCACAATTCTAGTACAGAACTCACGGGTCTAGTTCCTACTCACGAGCTTCTTTCCTACTCCATGTAGCAAGCAAGGCTGCACTACAAGATCCAGGCCTAAGAGGTTCCCTATAGATCCAAGAAAGTGCTCTGGGTGTCCCTCAACCTGCTCGTGGACCTATGCACTCTGTTCCAACCTCATAAACACTGCGCCATCAATTCTAGGTGCATGGTATGACTGATCAATAGCTTTCTTGGCTCTATGGCCTCCACCTTGCTATCATAGATTACCTTTGCAATGCACTGGCAGGGATAATTTGATGAACCCTATGGACCACTTTTGCCTACAACCAAGACATACAAATATGTAAGATACAAGCAAACAGCATACAAATATGGTATGCTAAAGGAGAATTATCAAATAGTCATTGCAAATGTAGGGCATAATTGTTTTACATAATGCCTACACGAGGCTACGTAGAAGAACTTATGGCCCTAGAAATTGCTACGACAACTTATATGGTAGGAGAACCAATGAAATCTACCTCTGATGTTCTTGACAGCCTAGAGGCCACCAATGTGGCACTACTATGACTGAGAAAGCACACATGGATAAAACATTGGGTGAAATAAAGAAACATGGGGCCCTAGGAGGAAGGACAAAAATAAGAGAGATGAATGGGAGATGAATGGAGGAAGTCTCCAAGATAAGATACATGCAATGGGAATTGAATTGAGCAGCTCACGGACATGAAGGGTGCACCAGAGGGGACCTACAAAGCAATGAATGATCTGAAATTTAAAATTAAAACCTCAAGAAAAAGATGGCAATCATGTAGGCCACCGTTCAAGATAAACATGCTAAATTCACACAATAGCATATGAGGGGAAAGCGGGGATGTTGGAATGGAAGTAAGTGGTCAAAAATCAATCATCAGTCCCCAAGAAGGATTTTATCTATGATGCCTTGGATGAAGAAAAGAGACAGAATAGCAAGGCTTTAAATGTCTTGGTGATTGCCTTGCAATGGGAGATACTCCAATGACAAATGCTAAAGCTTTATTTACCAAGATGGTGTCAACCTCATATGTGAGACTATTGGGGGAGTGGGCAAGGTTGAGGCGCTAACAAGGCCACTAGTAATGAAACTCCGGATTGCAATGGAAAAGTCCACCCTCATGAGCATGAGGGCAACATTGAAAAGACTCGATCTATAGCATGTCTCCTAGCTAAGAAATTGCCTTAGAACCCATGGTTTGATGATGAGTGTCAAGAGACATCTCACCTCATACATGAGCAAGTTTTAGGACACCTTATGATGCTTAAGGTGCATTGGATATCATGTCACTTGACACACCATAGGACAAACTTTTTTCTCACATAAGGCTAGATGCAATGATCATATCTTTTCAAGGAGATGTTCCGTAATATTGCATGGGGCTTCGACGTCCTGATCCAAGCCACCTGATATGTCTTCTCTGTCGAAGCCCACCACATCCATCTTATTCATTGTACAAAACGTGCGAGCTGCACTATATCATCTCCATGACTGACAATCGTAGGACCCTGAGGGGCTATAGAGAGAGTATGTTGCACATGTGCAAGGGGTTTTGGCTCCAATCTTAGTGAATATGTTCAATCATGTAGTATGTGATGGCTTCCCCTTGCTTGGAGTACCACCGCCATTGTGCTGGTACACAATGCAAGGGACCCCATTGGCACAGGGATTGTTGCACCCTCATGATTGGCCATACATTGGCCAAGTGAGAGATCTCAGTTCCTACATAGAGGCACATTGGCAAAGAGCTTTGGGATAGTTGGTTTCTAGCGGTAGCATTCCACTCTTGACCACATCTTCACCCTATGGGCCATCATCGAGGAGGCGAGATTGAGATCCCAAAAATTCTACACCTACTTTGTAGGCTTTTGTAAGGCCTTTGACACACTCCAATGAGCCTACATAAGTAGGAGACTTCAAGAGATGCAGATCCCAGGAAGCATGATCTAGGGGGTGATGAGCCTATATGAGTCAGTTAGAGGGAGAGTCTGCAACACCTAGAGGCCTATCATATTGGATTGAAAGCACAATCAGAGTGAAGCAAGGATGTGCCCTCTCACCGATACTCTTTGTGTTCTACATTAATGAGATCACGGCTTCATTGATTACCTAGGAGGGGAGGGATCCTTGCTTGTTGTTGATCTAATGATATAGATATTGTTGTAAGCAAATGACATAGTTCTCATTTTCTCTTCAGCGGTGGGCCTACAAAGAGACCTAGAGGCTTTAGAGGTGTTTTATAGGGAGATAGAATTGACAATCAACCTTGACAAGGCCTTGGTTATAATCTTCAACACCTCATGGGTAGTACTTCATCGACATAGCTACGCTTACTAAGGAGAGCCATTTGAGATCAAGCAATCATACACCTCTCTAGGAGTAGTCTTTGCAGGGCTAGCTTTCACAATGAGTCCTGTAGCTAGGGCACAACTCACATGAGGGAAGGTAGTTCTAGCTTTTCTAGAGCAAAAAAGCTTTCAAACACACTTCCAAGACCCTTTGACAAAGGATGGGTATTTGATATAGTTGTGAGGCTGACAACCATATATATAACACCCTCTTGGGTGAGTGACCTCAGGTGATTATTGGATCCAAGTTGATTTAGAGTAATCCCTTAGTTCCTCATTAGATCATATAGCCAGAAGTTGCTATGATGCCACTCAAGATTAATGCCATCTTCAAGATGTTGACATATCTTCACAGGGTTTGGGCCTTGCCTATTTGGAGACTACCGAGGTTGGCACTAGAGTCATCCAAAAGACTAGCCTGAAGTGGGGATAGCATAGCTTGGTATGCACACATATCCAAATGGTTTGCTATTTAGGGTATTCAAAAGGACAACCTCCCCCCCTTCCAATATAGCTTGGATTCCCCATCCCTCCCTATCTCACATCAACCATATCATACGGTTGAATCTACTCTAGCCCTAAACATCATGGACTTGGGGGGGAACCAGGAAGCATGTACTACTCTAACCATTTCTTGAGAGTATTAGATCATGGAGTGATTATCAGACCCTGTATTTGGAGGACAGATGGGTCTCATACACATTAAAATTTCCATTGGATAGATACAGGTCTCATCCCATAAACTAAGGGTAAAGGCATGGAGAGTAATAGGCATGCCTAGAGAGAAATAGATATGCAAGCTATTGTTGGAGACAACATAGTAGTTCTTGCATACCTACCTACTCTACTATGAGATTTGAGGATGGTACTATTATATATTTTAGTAGCCGCATGATTTTGGGCCACTTTCTTGGCTGATCCACTTTCATGACCATGTCTACATGGGCCTATATTTGATGAAGATGTGATGACACGGAGAGACTTTACTATGGCATATCAAACAAGGAGGTGGCAGTGCCATAGGAGACAGAGTTTGATCAAGCACAATGACATGTCATAGGTATTTATGTTTTTGAGTCAGCAGCCCCAAGATATAGTGGAGTAGAGGAGGCAATAGCCGAAATAAGGAAAACAAGGATTAGCAATGAGAAAGGGTAGAAAGAAATGGAGCTAGAGAGATAGAGACCACACACGATGTAGAGGTTGACCAAAGCACACATAAGGGAGGTTGAATCCATCCCAACTCTACTTAGGAGGACCATCCAAGTTGAGGCGTCACTCTTAATATGTCCCACAACCATAGAGATCATGCCCCCCACCATAGTGAGAGATGACTTGACAGACTTAGGTATAAGACATCTTTGCAGCTCAAGGAATTATTGGAATTATCCCATTAATTTAATCCTTCATTATTTAGTTTAGTGAGATCCAGCATTTTTGTCGCACAGCTGATGCATGTGTGCTCACTGTGCCGTAGTGATGCATGTGTGCTCCTACATGGCTGGATATACGACTGCGGTGCCTGTATGAGTGTGTAGCATTCTGTGCACCACTTACGTGATGATGGTATGTGTAGCATGTGTACACCATTCGTATGATTTTATTCATATGTAGCATTAGGTGCACCATGAGATGGTATGTGTCACATGTGTGTACCATTCATCTGTGATTTATTGATTTCGCATTGCTATAATACTGAAAGGTTGATTGATTGTGGTGATTAATTCCATGGTTATCTTATGTTTGAAATATTTCATTACTATTGATCGTGTGAATTCAGGGGAAGAGTAATTGATCGGGCGATGGCATCTAGCAAGCATGATCCACCATATTTTGGGCATGTAGGCACAACTCCAATGATGCGGGGATGAATAAGGCTTATGCCTAATTTTTTATATTACAAAAGCTTATGTACATATTTGAATTTTGGATTATTAGTGGCTTGGCTAAGTGTATAAACTAAAGTTAGAAAAAGCATTATTTTTTAAAAAAGCCAACTATTCTAGAAAAGGGGGTATGAAGGAAAGCACAAAGGTTTTTGTATGATTTTTGCTTGGAATTTTTTTGGGGAATATACATAAATACATAGGAGGTGGAAGGAGAGCACTACCTATGGGAGGAGATTGTACCAAGTAGGCTTGTTCTGTCTCTTCTATTTGTGAGTTTTGAGAGTGTGTGCGTATTTTCGAAGAGTGTCGTGTTTTTCAAGGATTTATAGGTTCCGTGAGCATTTCCCATCGCAGTGGTATCAAAGCTAAGTTTTGTAGTCCATAGCATGGGAAGAACACGCACCCTGCGTCCTCGAACAAGAAACCACAGCACGCATTAGATTGCAGACACCACACACAAGAGTGCAACAAAGATCGAAGCAACAAAAGCGAATAGCACAGAACGGCCCACAGGTAGGAAAACGGCGGCAAAAAAAAATTGGAGCAAAAGAAGTCGTTCGTAGGTAGACAGGTCGAAGACTATGAACACACACCTGTGCCTTAGCTCCTCCAAGCATATGACTAAGGCGGCAACCAAGGCATAGTCCTTGGTATAGTTGGCACTAAAGGCACCATTGGCTGCGTGCGAGGAAGCCTTGGGAGATTACTCTTAAAACTTCCTTGGAGGTCCCCCATCCCGGTACTGTTCTAGCTCAAGTCCCCTTAACAATTGGTGACTATCCACTAGATCAAGTCACTTTGTTGCTCTATTCTTTAAAGTTCCTAGTCATAAGATATCCTTCAAGGCAATAGTTCAAATAAGGGAGCAACCCAATGGATTTTGGAAGAGGACAATCTCAAAAAAAAAAAACAAAACAAAAGCAAGTGTTCACAAGAGTACGAGGCAGTCTACAAGTGCTATCGGACACAAGCTTTTCTTTGTACCTTGCAATGTGGATTCACTTGTTGGAATTGTGTGAGTTTGAGAGCCCACAAAGATACTATTCGATAAATAACTGCTTTCAAAGCTTGGAAATCGAATTGAGATAAGTCTTGTGTTTGTGTGTATTTCCTTTCTTAGTGATTTCTTCTTTGTACTGTGCACATAGTTAACTATGTCTGGAAGGCGTATTCCATCAGAGATAGGTTATCTTGAAGATCTACATCATGATGAGGATGTGGAAAACAATCGCCATCGGTTAAGAAGAAGTTCAACACCGATGACACTTACTGAGGAAGAATGGCGAGAATGCTATCAGCATGAGAAGCAACAACATCAAGAGATTGAAGATGCCCTATGCCAAGTGATGACAACTTGGAAGCCACCTATATTGATTGAAAATGAGGAACCTATGCATGCATCAAATTCACTAGATGCATGAAAACATCATGCACGGGACCTTGAGTAGGAACTTGAGTACATGTGCAACATGTGTGACGCATAAAGCCAACGAAGAACGCACAAATCAAGTGTTAAAAGAGATGACTGAAGTCACAAAGAAGCGTATGAAGGACAAAGATGATGAAAAAAGTGAAAGCAGCAAATCATCAGACACCAGTGATAGTAAGCGTGGAAGAAGCAAGACGAGACATCAAAGGAAGAAGAAGCGACATGTGAAGACTTCACTACGATGACATCATGACACTACTCCTTCAGATGAGTCCAACGATGAAGACAATGCGGGGAAGGCCATCTTGAAAGCACTCAAGCTTCATGATAAGAAGAAGTCTGGTAAGACTAATCGCAAAACTTTTTATTTTCCAAAATATGATGGTAAAAGAGATGGACAAGCTTTACTTGCATGGATTAGTGCTTTCAATCAATACTTTTTGGGAGAACATTATGAAGACATCGAGAAGGTAAAACTTGCTACGAGTCACATGATAAGCAGTGCACAATTATGGTAGATTGTGGTTGCCAAAAGCACTCATGTTCCAAAGACATGGGAAGCATTCAAAGATAAAATCAAGAAGCACTTCTTACCTACATAGTTTGAAGAGGATACTCACAAGCAATGGCGAAGATTGAGGTAGTTGGATAATGAGAGTCTGGATGCATACACCGAGAAATATCTTTCCTCTCTACTTCAATTGCAAACCATTGAGAAACTATCCCAAAAGGAGCAATGTCATTCCTTTGTTGAGGGTTTATGCCCTACTATTCGTCGACCATCTACAGCTTCTGATGCTATGGATTTGGCATCAGAGTCAGAAAGAAAGCAGGGAAGAAGCTTTGCTACTCGCACCCCTCAAGCAAAGAAGTATACTTCATACTTCAAGCAGGAGGGTGTAAGTGGAAAAGTTGGTAGATATGATGGTAAGTCTAATTGGAAACCTGCTAAGTCACGTATTGATCGAAGAACCAAAGAACTTGTTAGATGTTACGAATGCGAAGAGAAGGGACACTACTCTTATGAATGTCCAAAGAATCCACTTGCTACACACAAGATAGGTACCTAAGCAAAGAATGCTACCAACAATAACGGAGGCAATGGAGGGACAACCAATGGACATATCAACGGTAATAGTCAGTGCAACAACTTCGCACATGGATCAACTACATTGATGATGGATCCCATGATAAATCTTTCAAGCAAGAGGGTGAGGATGAGGATGACACTGAAGATGCCGACTACACCCCTTTAGGTAAGTGTTACTCAGGTAAAAGTGCATCTTATTTTCGTACTTCTTTGTTACATATGACTGCACTATTGCATGAAAAAGAACATAGTGTCTTATTTGATGATGAAAGTACCCATGATTTCATTTCGCAACGTTTAATTGAAAAGTTAGGGCTTGCAACCATTAAAAAAAACTATAAAGTCAAATCAGCTTTTCAAGGATTGAATTATAATTGTTTGCGAATGGTTAAGGATCTTGAGGTGACTTTAGGGCCATTAGTTGAGAGCCGTGATTTCTTAGTCGCTCCTTTGTGTGAGCAAGATCTCATTCTAGGGATGCCCTAGCACGTCGATCATAATGCCAAGCCTGATTATCTTGAATGCACCATTACTGTGACTCAAAGCACTAAGACTATGACTCTAGAATGTGACAAGAATCTTCCCTCTTGGCCTATATTGTCACATACCCAAGCTAAAAGAGCTTTGCACAAATGTGAGAAGACATATTTGGTTATGGTCAATAAGATTGAGGCTATTAGTCCTGAGACTAAAAAAACTAAGCAAGAGCCTTTTGATCCTTTCTAGCTACCTATGACGACTACTTTATGGAAGACTTACCCCCTGGGCTACTACCTCAATCTAGACTTGAGGATCATAAGATTGACCTTATTCCAAGTAGCGCACCACCGTGTAAATCACCATATAGACACAATCCTATTGAGCAGCAAGAGATTCAATTCCAAATAGAAAATCTTTTGGCTAGAGGCCTAATTCAACCTAGTAGCTCACCATTTGGGGCACCCGTTCTCCTTGTCAAGAAGAAAAATGAAACCTTCCGAATGTGCATTGATTATCGTGCCTTAAATAAAATCACAGTGAAAAATCAATACCCCATTCTGAGAGTTGATGATCTACTCAACAAGTTGAAAGGATCCACAATCTTTAGCAAGATCGATCTTAAGTCAGGATAGCATCAAGTGAGAGTGATTGAGCCCGATATTTTCAAGACTACTTTTAGAGCCCAAACTAGTCACTATGAATTTCTTATTATGCCTTTTGGATTGACCAATGCGCTTGCCACATTTAGTCGAATGATGAATCGTATCTTCCTACCCTATCAAAACTTTGTGGTAGTTTTCTTTGATGATATCATGATTTATAGCAAGAGTCGAGAGGAACATGAGAAACACTTGGATCTTGCTTTCTCTCTCTTACGTGAGAACCAATGGTATGCCAACCCGGAGAAAATTTCTTTTTTCCAACTTGAAATTGAATATCTTTGACACATTGTTTCAGCTGAAGGCATTTGAGTAGATCCCAAGAAGGTAGAAGTGATAGTAAACTGGCCACAGCCTAAAGATATCCAGAGCTACGATCATTTCTAGGTCTATGTAGTTTCTATCGCAGATTTGTTAGAAATTTTGCACACAAGGCACATCCATTGACCAAACTACTACGTAAGACTCGTGCTTTCTCTTGGGGTGAGTAGCACACTTTAGCTTTTCAACAACTTAAGGGTGCAATGACGCACACACCAGTTTTGACCATGCCGGACTTTACGAGACCCTTCTTTGTCATGGTGACTAATGCTAGTGGATAGGGTTTTGGGGCCATGCTCATGCAAGATAACCATCCAATTGCATTCGAGTCATATAAATTAAAACCAACAGAGTTAAACTATTCCATGTATGATAAAGAATTAGCCGTTGTGGTGCATGCCCTTAAACTCTGGAAACACTATCTTATGGGTTCCGAGTTATTAAGACTGATCACCAGAATCTTAGAAATCTCCTTACTTAGCTGATGATCTCGGATCGACACATTAAATGGGTTGCCTTTATTGATAGCTTTAAACCGATGATCCAATATCAACCAGGCAAAGACAATGTAGTTGCTGATGCACTGAGCTGTCGACCTAGCATAAATAATATCTCAGTCATCGAGGGAGACCCTTTCGAGCCTATGAAGGTGGATTATCCTACTGATCGAGACTTTTCAAAAATTTGGCATAAGATTAAGCAAGCTAATAGCACCCCTATGGCCTTGTATTCCATTCATAATGACTATCTAATCTACTAAAAGCGCTTGTGTGTCACTGCACCATTTCGATGCTTGGTACTAGAAGAGGTACATCAGCCACCCTACATGGGACATAGAGGCATCGCTGCTATGTATCAGGCTATAATTCAAGATTTTTTTTGGCCTAAGCTTAAAGTTGATGTTGCAACTTTTGTTGCACAATGTCTTATTTGTCAAAAAGTCAAGAGCTACAAGGGCAAATATCAAGGTTTACTTATGCCTTTACCAATTCTTGATGGCCCATGGGAGCAGATTTCTATGGATTTTATTACTAGATTTCCTACGACTAGCTCAGGTTTTGATATGATTTGGACTATCATTGATAGATTTAGCAAGCAAGCTTACTTTATTCATTGTAAGAAGACCTTGACCACAATTCAGGCTGCTCATTTGTTCATCAAGCACATCTTTATACACTATGGCCTTCCAAAAGTAATCATGTCAGCAGACCAAGATAGTAAATTTTGTAGTAACTTCTGAACCGCACTCTTTGAGAATCTTGGTATGAAGTTGGATTTTTCCACTGCTTTTCATCCCGAATCTAATGGCCAAAACGAGGTTACACAAAATACTATTTGTGACATGTTACATGCTTACATGTTTGGTCAGCCAAGCAAATGGAATAAATTTATACACATATTACAATTTGCCTACAACAACACTAAGCACTCTACTATAGGCAAATCTCCATTCCAAATTGTTTATGGAAAGACCATTCCTACTCCATTGACCTGCCTTAAGCACCAAGTAGAGGCTTCTGATCGATTTACTAAAGATTTCTCTAGCATTTTGGCTACTATCAAAAAGAATATCGAGCATGCTCAAGCTGTGTATACTGCACATGCAAACAAGGGTAGAAAGAAAGTTGTATTTGCTAAAGGTGACCTAGTCATGTTATGTATTGAGAAGCGCAGACTTAAGAGTATTGAGACACACCTTGTTGTTAAGTTTGCTCCTAAATCCTATGGTCCCTTTAGAGTTTTGGAGCGCATTAATGACAATGCCTATCGGCTCGAATTACCACCCAATTGGAAAATTCATAATTCTTTTCATGTGCACCTCTTGAAACCTTTCCATGGAGACCCACCAGTTCGACCTATTTTAGACAATGCACCGTTGGTTCAAGGAGAGACCCAACTCTTAGAGCCAGACCAGATCATTGATCAACAAATCACTCAAACAAGATGTGGAACTCGTATCCTATCTATCTTCTTACATTTAAGAACCACCCCTTTGAGGATGCTAAGTGGATGCCCAAGCAATATTTTCGCCAATACCTTGATTTATTGACTACTTTTTTGTCGCGCAATTGAAGGCAATTGCGATTTCAAGCAAGAGGGATGTTACAAGAATTGGAATTATCTCATTAATTTAATCCTTCAGTATTTAGTTTAGTGAGATCTAGCATTTTTGTCATGCAGCTGATGCATGTGTGCTCGCTATTTCGTAGTGATGCATGTGTGCTCCTACATGGCTAAATATACGACTACGGTGACTGTATGAGTGTGTAGCATTGTGTGCACCACTTATGCATGATGACGGTATGTGTAGCACGTGTGCACCATTTGTACAATTTTATTCATGTGTAGCATTAGGTGCACCATGAGATGGTATGTGTCGCATGTGTGCACCATTTATCTGTAATTTATTGATTTTGTGTTGCTATAATACTCAAAGGTTGATTGATTGTGGTGATTAATTCCAAGGTTATCTTATGTCATTACTATTGATCGTGTGAATTTAGGGGAAGAGTAATTGATCGGGCGATGGCATCTGGCAAGCATGATCTGCCATAATTTGGGCACATAGGCACAACTCCAGTGATGTGGGGATGAATAAGGCTTATGCCTAATTTTTTATATTACAAAAGCTTATGTACATATTGAATTTTGGATTATTAGTGGCTTGGCTTGTAAGAAAATAGTACGCAGCGGAAGATAACAACAAAACGCAAGTACACGATGGAAAGCTGGAGAGAATACAAAAAATTCTGATATACCAAACTGCTGATACAACTGATGGTTGGCTGTCCACCCGTGCGCTCTACAAACAGAGCTTCGATGGTGATCTAGACAGATGCTGGACGGAGGACTATGAGCGTGAAGAACTGGTGATCTGATGATAGGGGGTGGCCACTTATATAGTGTAAGTGGTTGACGGTCGGCCCTGTAATAGGCAGTCGGCCTAATAGACAGTCGGCCTGGAAGACCAACCGACCCTTCAGAAAACATGCCGTCGGGCAGATGAAGGATCGCACATAGGTCATACCGTCGGGCCTGGGGCTACCGGCAGCCCCCGGACCCTGCCGCTGGGGGCTTTGCCCCCAGACCCCCACCGAGGGCCTGCGCCCCCCGGACCCCCTGCTATCGGGGGGGCTATCGCCCCCCCGAACCCCCCCTTTGTGCAGACGGGTATCTACTCTTGGCTCCTAAGCCGTCTCATAACCATCTGGTCTACTCTAAGACCCCTTCCAGTGTCTAAACTGGGGATCCCTCCCAATATCTGATACCCATCATGGCTTCTCCTCATATGGGGGCCTTACAACATTGGGTACACAGAATATTGGTGGGTTACATGAGAGGTGGACATTTGAGCTAACTCTAACATGGCTAAGTGTATAAACTAAAGTTAGAAAAAGCTTTATTTTTAAAAAAAGCCAGCTATTCTAGAAGGTGGATGGGCTTTTAGCAAAAGGGGTATGGAGGAAAGCACATAGGTTTTTGTATGATTTTTGCTTGGAAGCTTTTTGGGGAATATACATAAATACATAGGAGGTGGAAGGAGAGCACCACACCTATGGGGGGAGATTGTATGTAGGACACTTGTTCTATCTCTTCCATTTGTGAGTTTTGAGAGTTTGTGTGTATTTTTAAAGAGTGTTGCTATGTTTTTTAAGGATTTGCAGGTTTCGTGAGCATTTCTCGTCGTAGTGACATTGTTACGTATTTGCAAGCCCCGCTAGAAAAAATTGTGTAGATAGCATAATCATGCTTATGGTGGAATGCTAGGACTCTTGTCATCCCATCATGTCCTATCTGTAACTACTATTTATATCTACAACCACTTGATCATACATCATGCCCTATCTACAAGTGTTGTTTATATGACCTCCATTTGAAACTTTAAAAAGAGTCATTGGGTTTAGATTGAGAAGCTTCTCAAATGTTTTTTGTGGGTTGAGGAGGGAGGTAGAATAAGATTGTGTTATATCCCATGGGAGGCATTGAAATTTCCCAAGGATATGAGAGGCATAGGGCTACCTAATGTCGGCATCCAAAACATATTTCTTCTATGTAAATGATTTTTGAAGTTATTCAATTTTTGTGCTTTATCGGTTACATGTTCCAAGTGCACCTCTCAACAATGAAACACCATGTATCACCACCCAACCTATCAAATAGAAGCTCCTTTAGCTTCCATGCATAATACTGTAGGAACATGTCAACGATATCATTATCTATTACAAGAACCAACACCTCTAGTATCTCAAAGCATTGCTCTACATCACACACAAACAATTAGATCTAGTCTATAACACTGGTATAATCATTGGTCCAAGTCACAAACAATCTAGAGTCCTCAAAATACGCAAGCACCAAGGACTAAGATTAGATGAGAACTTACAAGGTACTGGGTCTATTTTAACTTGATCAGCCCATAGCTGCATCTATATCCAGTAACCCTTAACCTATACAGTGAGGACCACTATGATTGATCAGCATAGCTCTCCACCAACTAATCCCATTCTCAAATCCTTAGAGCTTCTGCTAGCTACTTAGAATGAATCTCCCATTGACCTACATACTTGCCTACCCTTGCAATATACGATGAGGATTTAAGCCATCGATATATGGGACATTCACTTAGGAGATATGGGCATTCATTTCCATGTAGCAATGTTGTAGCATGATCACATTGCAACCTCATAGCAACATACATACTTATCTTTAAGTCTTTTGCCATATGTGTGTTAGGACAAAGTTTATGTGTGTGTAGCAACCTCATAACACCATACATTCTTGTCTTCTAGTCTTTTGACATTTTAGAGCTTGCAATGCATTTAAGATTACATACTTCATATGCAAAACTTCACATGCAAAATATCATTTGAAATGGTTTAATGATTTCATTTAAGAAGAAAATGTAATAATAATTTGGTCTTACATTTATGTGTAGGCTAGTTTAGACACCAAGTTTGTCAAATTCTATGGAGCAATGCATAAGGTATGGATTAAGAAAGTTGCCAACATGCAAAATATTACTTTCGATTCATGCTTCATTTTGAAGACATGGGTCTACTTTTTGAGGGAAAATTTTGATACTACTAATTCATTTAAAGAATCTAAAGCACTTGTGGAAAATAAAATCAGCAGCATATTAGGATCCTTAATTGTGCATGAAGTAGATATAAATATGATAAGTCCAATACAAGATCAAGGACTTAAGAGACATTCAGTTGTAGATATACTCCTCTAAAAATGGAGCTATAAGAAAAAAAAACCAAAGTTATTCTAGAATCTATTAGATGTATGCTTGACAAAAAAATTTAGTACCTAATCCTTATTAGGATAAAGCATGCACAAGAATTATTTACTAAAAATCCATCTATAATTTTATAGAATATTACACCAAAAGAAGCCTTCACAATTGGTAAGGCCTCAAGTAACCATTTGACAATATTAGGCTCTTTGCTGAAGCTCATGTTCTAGGTGAACTATAATTAATCTTGAGGTTAATGCTTGGTTAATGAATCATGTGTTGTTATAGGATATAATGAAGAGTTTACAACATATTACCTATATAAGCCAATCAAAATATTTCTCGAGATGTCATTGTGGTTATCTAATATTGATAATCCAAACAATTATTTTAGTGTAAAAGCATCATTACTTTGATAGATTTTTAATATGATTAAACAACTATGACTACATAAAAGTGATCAATCAAAGTGACATGCCATTTTTAAGGTGTGGGTTATGTATTCAACCACTATATAGATCATTCATGGCATGGTGACATAGTTTTGTATGATGCAAAAAAGAATTCTTCTTTTTCTCTCGCTAAAGTTTATGCAAATAGTTTTGGGGGGAAAAGCGACATGAAAAAAGAAAAAGGTGACATGTACTCCTGAAAGGAATTCAAAAAGCAAATTTAGGTAATTCACCCATCTCCTGTAGCAGCCCATTAATTTGCTAATTGATCAAGTTTTTGTCAAGAGTAAGGACATTATTAGGTATAAACAAGAAAACATAATTGCTTGAAAGTGACTTCTTGTGGGGTCTTGCTTGTGGATATTGAAGGGATGCTAAGAGGAGGCTAAGAGAGGCAAGGAGACTCATTGAAGAGGCCATTTTAAAAGCCTTCTACCTCATAGAAACTACAATAGGCAACCTTTGTATTGTGCTTGATGACTCTGTTTGATAATACTTTTGGTTTAGGTAGTTAGATTTTTAATGGCACATCTTATGATGTAAGATGATAGGGTCATAAGAGTTAATAGTGCATCTTATGACATAAATATGGCAAGTCTACTAGGACTTGCAATTTCCAATTAGAATTTCCTTTTGAAGGACATCTATTAGTTTTAAATAATCTAATTTTTCTAGTACTTATGATCTATTTAAGCATCCTCACTTATAAGGTTCATTCTTCCTACACTGAGCATATTTGTATGATCTCCACTAGGTGTCACAGTGAGAGTAATGGGAGGCAGCCAATTTTTGGCCTCATGTGTGGTGACTTAGTCAGCTATAGGGAGATGGATACCAATGTGCATTCTTTTTACACAACACAAAACTTGTAAAATAGATAGAGATGCTGATTCGGGTTGAAAAGCTAGTGTGACTAGTGTCAAAATGCCTCTCCATTGAGTTATCATGTGCTTCCTTGATGCTATGCCATTAAATCTAACATCGAGAGAGAGAGAGAGAGAGAGAGAGAGAGAGAGAGAGAGAGAGAGAGAGAGAGAGAGAGAGAGAGAGAGAGAGTATTATATTAAAGGTCATGTGAGACCCTTTAAGATAGATGGAGCTAGCGATCACTATCAACTAATAGTGATACCTTACATCCATTGAGAGAAAATCTTGAGAAGGTGTTACAAACTTGTGATGTATTGTGCACCCATTGAGTACTTTTCGGGCTAGCTTGTGTGCTAGACCCAATACTATGCCATTAAGTCTAACATCAAAAGAGAGAGAGAGAGAGAGAGAGAGAGAGAGAGAGAGAGAGAGAGAGAGTTATATTAAAGGTCATGTGAGACCCTTTAAGATAGATGGAACTAGCGATCACTATCAACTAATAGTGATCCCTTACATCCATTGAGAGAAAGTCTTGAGAAGATGTTACAAACTTCTGATGTTATCGGGCTAGCTTGTGTGCTAGACCCAATACTTTGTTGTGATGTTCCATAATTTCTTTCAATAGTTTCCTAGCCTTTTGGTTGGCTGCTCTAATAGATTTTTAAAATCTCTACTACCCCCAAAACCTTCTATGATGTGTACACAGGCTCAATATCTTAGTACATGTTGTTCTTATTCTACCTTCCCTGTGGGGCAGATTTTTCAGGTTCTTTCCTCTTAGCGGATCGTGGGTCTTTCCCATCTAGCCCCCTCTACCTCGAGATCATGTGAACTAGTTTTGATTTTGCAAATTAGATGCCTTTTATGTATTGAAATGTCTTCCTTGAGGTATTTTTGCATTCCATAGCTGCTTGTTGAGGCTCTGTTGAGGTTATTTCCTACTTATAAAATTGCTTTTGTGCTCTCGAGTTTGTTGGCCAAAGTTTATGTAACATTTTTTATGTCACAATCTCCCTTATTTCCCATGACTCCAACCACTTCATCCACTCTCTATGCCAGCCTATTGTCTGAGTAGCTTCCGTCAACTTGTATGGTATATCCTACTAGCATCCATCTTCTCAACTTTGTTGAGGTAAGCCATGATTGACACAGTGCTTCCCCTTCGAGAGGTATCATACATGTTTTACCCAGTGGGATGGGGTAGGGTGTATGTGACTTAACCTATACCATGAAACATTTATGTATAGTTTCTATTCTTTCCCTTTGACTCCTTCAGTTTGTAGCCCTTATGGCAACTAGATGATCAACCATTGAGTACTTGGGATGAAACCCTACCTGGGATGGTGCCCTCACTCCTTATTCCTCCTCCCATGTGTTAATTTTCTACTCAAGTATAGTGCCATATAACTTTTCCATTAGGTTTCTTACCATGATTTTTTGATAATTCTTTGCCACCTTGCTATCTCGGCCCCATGAATCGGCACAATCTTGTTGATCTACCAATCTGACAAAAGGCCTTCCTCTAGAGACATATTCATAAGACTTGTAAGCATTTTCTTTATTTTTCTCACCTCCCCATGTTAAGATCCTTGCTACTAGCCCTTGTGTGTTTGGAGCTTTCCCATTGGCTAGCTTTTTCAGGCTGTTTTCCATGTCTTCCTCTATTGTCATTCCATTTGTTGTTTTAAATAGTATATCTGTGGTCAAGATCTTTTCTTCCCCATCTCTTTCTTGTAGGCTTTTGACAAATCGTATCATGTGCTCCCATTGTGTCTTTCTTTCTTGGGGTTTGCTAGAGGTTTGTTGATGTGCAGTTTTTGGAAAAGCTTTCTGGCATTTTGCTTCGGCTCAGTAAGCTCTCAAGCTACTTGCTTTTGAGATATATCCCTTTTTTGTGCCTTACTACTTGTGTATATATTGGAGCTTTGTCCTCCTCCTCCATTAGAGTTGCTATTTCCAAGCTCTATTTGCATCCTTGTGGTCTTGGTGTGTGAGAGAGAGAGAGAGAGAGAGAGAGAGATGCAATTTTTGGAACTTATGGTCATTAAAAGTATGCCTCTCTATAATTAAATTTTCTTTGCATACTTTAAATATTTTCATATCTCATGTTATTTGAAAGCTAAAGTGTGTAGACATAATTTGTGAGTGCTAGACTCTCCTTTTATAAACCCAGTATGGCTAGAGCTTAATCAACAAGATATTCTTTTCAACATATTAGCTATACATGCTTGTCTACAATATGTTAGTAGATAATTTATTATTTGAATAATTTTTGGGAATCGATTAGATACACACAAAAGTCTTCATCTTGATAGCTATTTATTAGGTTTGATTGATGTAAAAATTCCAATATATTCCAATTGTATATGTTTTGAGAGTAGGTGGGCAACTTTATGAATAATATAATGGATGCTAATGGAAATGGAATTATGTTGCTGGTCAATATTAAAGTTAACTCTAATGACACAATTCCATTTTAATATGCTAGGCAACAATAAAGTTAATTAGACAATGGGATCCTAGCTTGGTGGTTAAGGTAGGTGGGTGTGTGTGAGTGTGCGTGAGTTCAACCCCTAGCTAGGCCTTGGTGGCACTGCCTCGGCACTGCAAAACAATAAAGTTAACACTAATGACACAATTCCATTTCCATTTGTAGACATTATATTATCCTCAAAGTGGTACTAGCAAGAATTTTCTTATCTTTTTTTATACTTCCATTTGTAGCCATTATATTTTGCTAAAATTGTCCTAACAAGAAGTTTTAGATCTTTTTTTTACACAAAGTGTTATATCTTTACACAATCATGTCCATTCTTAGAGCTTACAATGACAATGGCTTCTTTACACGAGCAAGCTAGACCAAGTTTTAGAATTCTAAGCCTAGAATGACCCATGTGTTTACATTAATTTAAAGCCATTGGATTTGTTGTAACCCAAGGATTATTATTGCTTGTGATGCTTTTTGATTTTTGGACAAAATAGCTAAGGATTGCCTTTTTGGCTTTGCCATTAATAATACTAATATTGCATCATTGTAATTCAAGCTCAATAACTACTAGGCCTTTGACGAATTGGCAATGCCAAGGTTGGAGGTGTTTACAGTAGCAGATAGCTGAAAGCTGCTACTTGGCAAATTAACTAGTCCAAGCTTCCCATCGGATCAAAAAAGTTCTTTGGGAAGGCACGGCTAGAGGTGATTAAGACCTTAGAAGCAATCCATCTAAAAGAGCAAGAGCAGCAACGCAAGGCTAGAGGTGATTAAGACCTTAGAAGCAATCCATCTAAAAGAGCAAGAGCAGCAACGCCAAGTTTGGAGCTGTTTACAGTAGTAGACAGCTGAAAGTTGCTACTTGGCAGACTAACTAGTCCAGGCTTCCGATTGGATCGAAAAAGTTCTTTGGGAAGGCAAGGCTAGAGGTGTTTAAGATCTTAGAAGCAATCCATCTAAAAGAGCAAAAGCAAGCAACACTAAGAAACGTGTAGAATGGGAAACACCATCCTTGAAAAGACCTATGTTGGTACCTCCAAGCTCACACTCCATCCTCCTGGGTTGTCTCTACCCAAATATTCCAACTCTATGTAGATTTGCTATGTTCTTGAAGTTCATCTTTGTTGTTAGATACTCCTCAGCTTGCTTGAACTGCTTAAACTTGGCAAACTTAGTATGATAATTAGTCCCATGATGAGTAAATTGATCCTTGTGTTTATGACCATGGCTTTTGGAAGAATCAGCCTCATGGTTCATTGTGTGTGCATCAAGAAACTTTATGTGGGTGCAGTGACATAAAAATAACATTGTTGACTCCATGTGTTGAGCTTGGGTAACACTTCACAAGCTCATAGATTGATAGAATATACAATAAATCTAAATGTCAAATTTGCAAGCCAATGTAACTCTTGGTTCATATCCTTGTATGCGTTAATCCTTCTAGTAGGTGAACGCTTGATGAAAAGCCTTTCTCATAAAGTTTGTTTTCTCCTATAAACCTTCTATCTCACAGGCAAAGCCCATGGACATGACTTTTGCATGGATCTTGCAGATTAGGACCTAGACATATCCACCATGAAGAAGCTTTTAGAGCAACAACTAGGGTAGCTAATCAAAATAGGGGCCGGGCTCAACATTCAAGAGTTATGGAGAATTTATATACAATTATGAGAATACCAAGAAGGATGTGGATCCTGTGTCATTGTGGAAACATGTTGGTAGCCAGAAGATAAGAAACCTCTAGTGAGAATAAGATCCCTATTGCACTCCTTTAACATTGTATAGATCTCTTCCTTGGTGTTCTAAATGATCTCTTTTAGAGAGGGTACTAACTTTCGGTCACAGTGGGTATGCCTGAGCCCAAACCCACTATTTCCCTTGGGGTGGCTCATTTTTATGCCACAAAGTTGTTTCCCAAGATCACATAAACCCACTCAAATACAAAGCAAACTGCATACTTTCTTGGGCCCCTTGAACTGTGCAAACTGCAACACCATGAAGACCCAATTTTGCTTTGACACAGGCTAGAAAGTTATGCTAGTGCTTTATCTCGAAGCTTGTTGGCCTAAATTCTGGACGTTAGGGATGATTATTTCAAGTTAGTTTCGTTAAGAAGCTAAACTTTTATCTTGGCCTTGAAAGTTTATATGCTTTAATAAAAATAACTTTTTGAAACATTCGCTAGGATTTGAAACTTTTATGCAAAAAAATTTAAAGTGCCACTCGGATTTACATTTTTTCCTTTAAAATTCAAAAGAAAAATATAAAAAAGTACTACATTCTACCAATATTGTGAAACTAAAAAAAGGAGCTTGAAAACTTTTGCTAAGATTTTATATTAATATATAAGCATAGCTTCAATAGAAACATCCATGCGGGACGTGATCTCACTCATATGCAAGGCGCATCATCTTGGTGCACATTGCTCTCGCAATGATTCAAAAAATTTGTATTAAACTATTTTGATAGAACTGATGTGTTTATTCTTTGCCTCTCACTTTAGCATCAAATGCATTGTTAAATTTTCCATATGAGGTTCTATAAGGAAAGTCTTCAAGATTCCAAGCACCCAGGGGTGACGGGATTGTACTATTCATCTTAAAACCTACCCAGATTCAAAGCATGTCTTGGTTGTTAATTGTTCTTATGCCTAGAGAATAAGAAGTAAACTTGTCACTATATTTTATCCTTCAAAAGTTTGGATTATACTAGCAAGGATCAAATCATTGCATTAGTTGTATATGACCAACCTCTAACCAAGTTTTGGAAATCTTGAAAGGAGAATAAGCCACATGTCATGATACTAATGGTTAAAAGAAAATAAAAAAGAGGCTTTAGAAAGCTAAGCTATAGCGATGGATATTATGTGTGCAAGTGCGCATTGTTTATCTAGTAATGTAATTGGAGAATGTTGATAAATTTTAAATTTATTTCACATGTCCTTGTTGCCGTGCAGGTGTCCAGTCAAACATAGCCATTATCTAGAACAGGAGCATATGAGCTCAAAGAAAAACTGGAAAATAAAGAGAGAAGAGCATTCTCTCTCATTTATAAATAACTAGAGAGGAAGTGTGCCACCTCTCCCCATATGTCACGTATGAATTTTCCTTTTTTGTTTTACAACTTTCTTATTTTATAACTTTCTTACTTTTCTCACTTTCTTTATCTTTAAACTTTTACTATTTTGGGTTTCTTTTATTTTGTAAATTCTATAGATGTACTTCTATTTTTATAACATGTACCTATAGTTGAGCTAATCGGTCCTCTATTTTTTGTGCATGTTCTTGGTGACAAGTGAGCACTAGGTAATCAAAAGAAACAACTATGGTGAATGCAAAATCGTTAAATGATAATACCAACATTCACGTGATTGTAGACCATGTTATAAAAAAAGAGACTCGTGCTCATGCAAGCAATCCCTTATTTGTATATTTGTTGGGCTTCGGTATTCAAGAAGTGCTAATCTTTGTCCATCATGAATAATAAGAGTACTACATCTGACATTTGTAGGGAGGATTAGGTCTGATGAACTTGATGTCATGTCTAGTCTTTAAAGTTTTTCTACTAAAATTAGATTGTCTTCCAAATTAGCATTATGTACAAAACAAAGCTATATGTTCTCCATAATAAAGAAAGGATATAAGAGATTGTATAAGAACAACATTGTTTGATATCACTGAGGTGAAAAGCTCGGTCCTTGGGGGGGCTGGTCATGCACTGCTAGTCTTTTAAAGAAGCTTCGAAACGAGTAACAATGTTGTATAGTTTCGATTTGGTCTTGACCCAAAAAATACATAACAAATATCTTAAGTAAAGTAGCATTTTCATTGTCTACATTTAAGTTAAGCCCTTCTTTTCTATATTTGAACTTGTATCTCCTTGAAGTAAGTATTTTCTAGGGTTAAACTTTCAAGCATCTTTAACATGCTTTTAAGAGATTGGACATAACTTAACACCCTTGAAACCAAATGGGAATGCACACTTCCTTTAACAGCTTGTTCTTGCATCAGGCTTGACTGCAAATCAGATTGGAACCAAGATTTTTGGTACACACCAAAAGTTAACCCAAGTATAGAAGCCCATATTAGTCGTGACAACACACTAAAAGTCAACCAAAGAGTAGAAGCCCATGCATATCCTTCAATCGTTCGTGAAATAAATTAGATATCGATTGGGTGAGCGAAGAAATCATATTAATTAATTAGTTGGAAGAGGGGAGGAGAGGGAGTGGTATATGATGGCAAAATATTTAAGCAAAAAGGGGGGGGGCAATAATTAGTCTCACATGGGGGAGGGAGAGAGCTTCAATTAAATCAAATGGGGAGAGGGGTATTAAGGAGGGAGGGACAAGTGAGATTGAGGAAGGGGGGACCACTTATGAAGGTCATTAAAGAGGAAAGGACATCCCAAAGGGGAAGGAGTATGCAAAAGGATTTATAATACTATTATAAGCAAAGATGCATACAATATTACTTAATAACTTAGTGGTAGAGCTCATGCTTGGAAAAAAAAGCTTTTGAGTTCAAATCTTGGTTTTGGGCTCTTGAACTTTTGGAGAAGCCCCCTTGGGCATAGTCTATGCATAAAATAAATTAAGCTATGGAGAGACATAGGTTAATAAATGCATGAATAAACTAAGTCATGGAGAAACATAGGTTAATCAAAGTATAAATAAATTAAGCTATAGATAAACTAAGCTTAATTAAGCCTCTATACAGCAAAACTAATTAATTAGTTAAATTTGGTGGGAGAAGTGATTAGGACGGATGAATAGGGAGAGGGAAAATCGAAGGGAAGCATTCTTGAGGGTGTGGGAGATTCCAAGCCACTTCGAATATTGAATGTGTAAAAAAGAAGAGCATATACGTTACCTTCCATCTTAGGCTCACCTAGCAACACATGTCTATACCAGTGCCTTCTAGATGGCTAAGTTTTCTTTGGCATGGTACGAGCCGGTTGGATTAGGCCTTGTCTTACTCCAAATGCTGAGGCATATGGCTTCACAATTATCTGTTTTAACTTTTCTTATGCAAAGTTCCTAACAAACTTGAATAAGAGTCCTTTCTATACCTTAGATAACATTACATGTCTCCTAGGTTCCGGAATCTGTGCCATGATTTTTCGCCTCTTGACACTCACATTTTGATCCTAGAAACTAAGGGCATCTATTATTTTTAAGCTTACATGAAAACGTTAGTAGCATGGGTTGAATGTATCATTTCAACTCTCTCTCTCCCCCACTCATGCATTGGAAGAGCATGGGAATCCAGGCTCAAAATTTCTTGGCGACACAACGAATGCGCAGATTGGCTTCGTAGCAAGGCCCCATTCTCAAATAGACCATATTTTGCAGAGGCCAAAATTGTCACGCAGAAGGTGGGGACAAGTTAAAATCAGCTTCAAATATGGAGCGGGAGATGAGGATCAGCTTCAAATATGGAGCGGGAGATGAGGAGCCGGTAGGAAAGGTTGCCAAGGCACCCCCTGGAATGAGCTAAGAGCTCGTTCCCGTTCACGACTACGTGAGCAGGATTGCCACTTTTTGCCAATGCCTTCCCCTCTCACAACTGGCTAGCTTCATTACGGGGCTTGCCACTGATGCGTTCCCACCCAATGTCCATGCCCACTCAACCTGTAGCATTCCGGCTGACATAGCGATGAGCGGGAACGTTCCCTGAGAAGTCCGGTTCTTGGGGGTTCATCGTCTTCCCCATGGGACTCGAAATCGGTTCAAAAGCCTCCAAATAGTCGACAGCGCCGGTCCATGGGCTCTAAGCTCTCGAAGTCGGCACCTAGCTAATAGCTACACCTTGAATTCCTACGTACAAGCCAAGGTGATAGGTTGCTAGAGTTTGCTCCCTCCATCTATCTACTTAAGGGTGGAGGTTCCACATGTTCTTCTTGCAGGCCCTGTAGAAAACCAATCACAGCGCGCGAAACGCCGACGACTCGCTGACTTGTACATTCTTTGAATGACACGATCATCCAAAGCTGGCAAATTTCTTATTTACAGGCTGTTGTTTTTAGAGCTAAGCATGGTGCAGTAGGAAGCGCGGCCCAGAAACTTGCATAGGCTTAGGAGAGAATTCAACACGTTTATAAACGTAGGATCGGAACCCTGAGGAAAAGGCAATGACTCAAGAGACTACGAATGTTCCAAGTCGGATTAGAAAATTACCGTTCCACGCTTAATTTTTGCGCCATATGTCGACGAATGGCTTCTTTGCTCCGGATGAACGCTCAATTTTGTTTGGACGTCAAGCGAGGGATAAACTAAGTACAAGACAAAGAACCTGGAGGTACCTGTGTTACTTTCCGAATCGCTTCCATGCACTGGTTCCACGACCTCTAGGCGAAGTGTCCGATTGGAGAACTGCGGGTTATCGAAGGCAAATGCAAATTCAAATTCTTTGGAGACTGAATGGGGACTGGGTTCCATCGGTAAATCAAAGCTAAAAGGCTAGAGGACGAATAAGGTGAAGAAGAAGAAGAAGATGAAGATGGAAGTAGAAGATGAAGCAACATGCGCTATGGCCCTTGATGTAACGCCGGGTTTACCACTCCAGTTTGCCGACACTATGAAGGGCGGTGTTTGTGTCCATTATGTTATAAAGATAGAGGTTGGGGCGGTGGAGCATAACCCTATGGATTGAAGTCTTGATTCCTTCAAATTTTCCATTCTTCTTATGAAGATGTCTTATTAAAAGAAATGGAGCTTCGATTCGTATACATGCACAGACTCACTAAGTGGTTCATGTGGAGAATGCTTGAGGAATTTAATGCATTTGTGAATGCTTAGCAAGTAATCGATCTTGGTTCTTCATCCCAACTGTACATACCACGTCACTGGCATTAAATTATTAAATCTAAACACATTGAACAAGAGATAGGGAAGAGGTGAGCAAGACCGGAGATGGAGGATGGTAATGGAGATGGAGATGGAGACCTACAAGCTAGATTCCCTCGCCCACCACTCAGACCAGACTATGGTGCAATAAGCCTTGGAAAAGACCTGGATGAAGAGATGGAGGAGGAGAACGGAAATGATAATAGTGGTGGCTTGTCACATCCTGATCTTCGAGCCTACCAAAACTGGTCGGCTGACTTAACAAGTGAGGACACGTTCCCCTTACTTGTTAAGAAGAACACTTCTTCTATTGAATGCTGCCAGACGTTCCAAAATAGAGGCATAGGGCCCCTTAGTCGAGACAGAGCATCTACCTTTTCGAACAACACTCCTGCACCACTTGCCAGAAATGGACACTCACCATCAGCTTTTTGAGCTAGGAGAGGGGGGGCCAAGGTATCTTACACGGTTGCAGCTTAGAAACTTAGAGGAGGATTCTTCTCCCTTCCCGCGCAAAAGGATTCTACTTCTCGCTTTGCCAATCCAAGATGGATAGACTCCAAAGACATGGAAAGACATGCCAACTCCAAAGCTAACCAGCAGGGAGCCAGGGAGCTCCAACTAGGAAAGGAAGAACCAGCAACAGAGAAGAAGGTAAAGAAAGAGCCAACATCGCTAGAGTTGTGCACCGTCTGATGAAAGAAAGTGCACTGAAGAGAAAGAGACTTCTTCTGGTGAGAGCCAAAAACTTGCAAGAGGTAAAAGCAAGTTGTTGCCTTTATTAAGGAAGATGACCTCTTTGAGTCTATAGACTGGCTTAGCACCCATGCTCTTATAGGCTTTCTTCCCGGTCCCAGACCCCCCTTAACTTTCATTGAGAAGTAGGTGAGAACCAACGGGGTGAGGCAAGGAATCAATGTCACCAATGTGAGGTTTCTGAGGAAAGGTTTCTTTGTCTTCCTCTTTGAGTCTCCTAGCATGGCTTCCAAGGCTCTCAACTGTACTCTTTGGACTATTAGACACCAGCCTCTCTACTTAGAGAAGTGGAAGCAGAACTTCAATCCTGATTTACCTAGGTCCACTATTACCCCGTATGGGTAGAACTCTGTCCCTCTGCAACCAACTTGCCTCCCTATGCAGTGGTTTGGGGGAGATAGTGGGCGTTGAGAAAGAAATTTTTATTAATCCTAGAGCTAACCCTCAGGTGTGTATCAAAATGGACATTGCTCAGGATCTGCCCAGCACCTTGGTCATGGTGAATAGAAATGGTAGTATATACAGAGAGCAGCCCCTTCTCTACAAGAATCTGCCAAATTCCTGCTTCCTCTATGGATTGGCAAGCCATGTAGTTAAAAAATGCCCATAGAGGAGAGCTAAAGCCAAACCCAAGGATCCTCTTGCACCTAATAACACCAAACATACTGAGAAATGGATCCCCAAGGTCTGACATACTCTTGAAAAGTCACTTCCTTAGAACGAAGGTCCTGCTAAGCCCAAACCCTCTTTGGACAAAGGTAAAGCGAAATTAGATGACTCTCTAGTGCTGAACAATATCTTTGATGCCCTAGCTAATAGTGAGACAAAAGAGTGGATTCAAAAAAAGAGAATATGGATTTGGATGCTCATGTAGAGCTAGGCTGGTCAAAAGACTTTGAAGAGGACATCAATAGAGATGATGAGATGACCTCTTCCAGAATCAATGAGGAAGATTTAGAAGATGATCATGACATTGTCATAACTATCAAAAGGATATTCTGGTTCAAGGAAAGACCTTTACTCAAGTGCAAAGCAAGAGAAAGCTCTCCCAAGGTAAAGGTGCTTCCCCCCAAGTCAATAGCCCCAACCCCAGGGCCAGAAAAGGGACTAAAAAGAATATCAAGTAAATCAATAGCCATCCTCTCCCTCAATGTCGGAGGTCTCAATGACCTAGGTAGAGGAGAAGAAGTAGCTTATTTGTGGCTGAGAGCCAATAATCTTTCTCCTACATTTCTTACCCCCTCTCTTGAAAAAAGACTTAAAACTGTTGATAAGAGAAGAAATTGGTTCTTCACCTAGCATGAGGAGGGAAACGGTGGAGTGGGAATTGGGATACTTTCTAATTAATCCCATGGAATCCTAGGTGTTGAACTGAATACACTACACAAATGGATTATGCTCTAGTGCTCTTTACAGTCTTTCACTGTGATTTCATTGTATGCCCCTAACAGTATACAGGACAGAAAGGTCACTTGGGAATCACTACTTCATGCAGGCAACAAATGTTTTGTGGTGGGTGACTTTAATATGGTGGAAAACTCCACTGATAGATGGCTGGGTAAAGGCACTGTAATCAGAGGTAGTGAACTCACTTTATGGGAGAACTTGAAAGAAGACCTAAACCTTGTGGACATGGGGATGATAGGTGCTTTTACTTGGTCCAACAATCAAGTTGGAGCCAACAAAAGAGAGGCTAGATTGGATAGGATCTATGCTTCTCCAGAGCTAGTAAGTCAAGCTAGCTTTCTGTAGACTGAAGTCTTCTCTTCTTTTTTTCTCTCTGACCCCCAAGCCAGTCCTCCTCAAATGTGACTTTGGCCTAGGACAAAAAACCACCTCTTGGTTTAAGACTGACCCTAAACTCTTTGACCTTAAAAGTGTCCAAGAAGGGGTAAAAGCAATCTGGCTGATGACCTTCTCTAATACTATCTCAGTCAGTGACTCCTGGTGTACGGCTGTTGAAAGACCAAAAGACTCCTCAAAAAAGCAAGAAAGGATAGAGAAAAAATAAGGGCCAAGAGAATGGACATTATTCAAGACAAGATTGTCTCTTTGGAAACCGTAGCCAGACAGGGGGACTTACATGCCCAGGCTGAATTGGTTGGAAAAATGAATGAACTCAAGATTCAAGAGCAGATTTTGCTTAATGACTCCAAAATATACTTCAGAGATTGGTGTGCTATAAAGCTGAGAGACCTACCAAAGAATACTTCAAACTTATTAGAAGAAAAAGATCTAATGAAGAGATTCCCCTCCTTAGAAAAGCTGACATTTCTCTTGCCTCCTCTATTGAGGAGAATATTGATCTCATTCATCTCCACTTTCAGAACTTAATATCCTCCACTGTACAAGTTGATGCAAGAGTGACCAATGCCAGGGAACTTTGTAAGAGTGCTAGAACACTGTACTCAGCTTTGATAACAAATACCTTGAAAAACTTGTGTCTATTGATGAACTCTTTGAGGCTATCAAGGTAATGGTAGATGGCAAAACACCAAGAGAATATGGACTACCAATTGAATTCTACAAAAGATTTTGGTCCATTGTTAGTCCTTATCTCCTTCTTTTATGACAAGAGAGTATTAACAGTGGGAATCTGCCAACTCATATCAATGGGGGAGTTATCAAACTAATTCCTAAGGAGGGGGATAAGGAGAAGTTTAGAAATTGGAGGCCACTCACTATGCTTAACTGCAGCTACAAGATTTTTGCTAAAGCCCTTGCTTTGAGAGTCAATTTTAGAATGCTTAATTCTTTAAAGGAGATGCATAAAAGTGAAATGATTGCAGACCTACCAGAAATTTCAGATCTGCCTGATGTATGTGAAGCTTGCATGATGGGCAAGTAGCATCGGCAGCCCTTTCCTAAAGAGGCCAGCAGGGCAAAGGCTCCTCTAGAGCTCATTCACACAGACCTCTACGGAAAGATGGAGACAGAAGCTTTGGGTGGTTCCTACTACTTCATGATGCTGATTGACGACTACAGTAGAAGGATATGGATATACTTCCTGAAGACTAAAGACGAGGCTTTTAGTAGGTTCAAGGAATGGCATGTAATGGTCGAGAAAGAATCGGGGAGGAAGGTGAAGAAGTTGAGATCAGACAGAGGTGGAGAGTTCACATCAACTGAATTCAAAAGTTATTGCAAAAGTCATAGAATCAAGAGGCAGAAACCCCTGCCACATACATCACAGCAAAATGGAGTAGCAAAATGCAAAATGCGCGTCATCTGCGAAATGGGCCAGAGTATGATGAAAGGGAAAGATTTGCCAAAGACTTTCTGGGCTGAAGCATGTAACACTGTAATTTACATCTTGAATCGTAGCTACACAAAGGCTGTGAATGGGATGACTCCACTACAAGCCTTTTCTGGTAAGAACCTTCAGTTGCACATTTCAGAGTTTTTGGATGTGAGTGTTTTGTGCATGTCCCTGATGCTACCAGGACCAAATGGGAACCGAAGAGCCGGAAGTGTATTTTCTTGGGCTATAGTGAAGAGGTGAAGGGTTACCATCTCTATAACCCTGTTACCAAGAAGGTAATTGTAAGTCGCGATATGGTCTTCTCAGAACAGCTGCATCAATTGGAGGAGGATGCTTCCTTCCCAGACAACTAGGACTAGGATATCCATCTAGTACTACCACCAGTAGCAGACCGAACTCCCCCAATGGTGCTTGGGAGGATTCAAGACAAAGAAGATGAAGAAGAGCCTGCAGAACCACAACAGCAATGGCCATTCCTGAAGTGGGTAAAGCAGCTTTTGGATGGCAGAGAACCTCCAGCCATTGAGGAGGAACCATCCGAACACCGCTGGTCCAAGAGATTAGAGGAGCAAAGAAGGGCGTAGGAACACTTGGTCAACTATGCTTGGATGACAGAAGTGATCCGTGCTGATGAACCCAAGTGTCTTGAAGAGGCACAAGGCGATGATAAGTGGATGGAGGCTATGCAGTCGAAGTATGGCTTCATAATGAAGAACAACACTTGGAACCTTGTGGATCGACCACCAAAACGCAAGGTAATCGGAACCAAGTGGGTGTACAAGACCAAGTACAAGTCCGACGGCATGTTGGATAAGTACAAGGCTTGGCTCATGGCAAAAGGATTAGCACAGGTACATGGTTTTGATTATCAAGATACTTTTGCTCCCACAGAGCTCGACTAACCACAATTCACAGTGTTTTGGCTTTAGCTGCCAAGGGAAGTTGGCCCGTGTTTCAGATGGATGTGAAATCTGCCTTTCTGAATGGAGATCCAAAGGAGGAAGTATACATGGAATAACCACCAGGTTTTGAGATCCTCAGTTCAAAAGGTAAAGTCTACAAATTGAAGAAGGCACTTTACGGGCTGAAACAGGCCCCACGAGCGTGGTACCAGCGAATTGATGCCTACTTTTTGCAAAACGGGTTCAAGAGGAGCCCATCTGATGCAAATTTGTATATCTTCAAAGAAGGAGGCAGGTGTATGATCGTGGTCCTTTATGTGGACGACCTTGTCATAACAGGGAACCATGAAGAGAATATCTCGTAGACGAAGCATTTGCTAGGAAGAGAGTTTGAAATGACAGACCTCGGACTGATGCATTCCTATTTGGGGATTGAAGTTTGGCAGGAGCCAAAACAGATCTTCATTTCATAGCTGAAGTATGCTGGAGAGATACTGAAGGCATTTGGCATGGCTGAGCACAAGACAGTTGGTACCCCTATGGAGGTTGACTCGAAGCTCTCAAATGAGGATTCATCACCACTGGTGGATGAAGCGAAGTACAAAAGGCTTGTGGGCAGCTTGATTTACCTGTGCAACACACGGCCGGACATCAGTTTTGCGACTGGTGTACTAAGCAGGTTTTCCAATAAGCCCCAGGAGAACCATTTAAGGGCAGGGATGTGGGTGCTGAAATACATCAAAGGCACACTTGATTATGGCATCACCTATACCAAGGGCAACATCTTGACTGGATTCTGTGACTTGGATTGGGCAGGAGATATGGACAGCAGGAGATCAGTGACAGGGTATTGTTTCTCACTTGAATCTGGAGTTGTGTCATGGGTCAACAAGAAGCAACCCATAGTTGCTCTTTCTTCTGCCGAGGCCGAGTACAAATCTGCATGCTTTTCTTCTTAAGAGGCAGTGTGGTTGAGGAGAATTTTGGGAGACATGGGTGTAGTGCAGAACAAGCCTACGCAGTTATCATGTGACAATCAGAGTTGCATGGCAATTGCAAAGAACCCGGTGTTCCACGCTCGCACAAAACACATTGAGATTCAATATCACTTTGTACGCGAGCTCATCATGGATGGAGAGGTCGACTTGGTGTATTGTTTGACTACAGAGAATGCTACAGACATCTTCACGAAGGCTCTTGGAAGAGACTTGCTGGAGAGGCATCTTCATCGACTTGGCATTGGGCCGAAAAAGTAAGTTTACTTGCGGGTGGACATTGAGGGGGGGTGCTAGATATCAATGCTCCACTCTCGCGTAACTACGCGAGAACTAGCTAACTCTACTTGTAAGCCCCCCATATGAGGAGAAGGCATTTGAGTAGCTCGGTTATCCGGTAGGTCCTAGTTTGGACACCAGATGGGAGCCATGTGTGGCCTGATGGCTGGATGGCTTCAGATAGAGTTGGCACACTGCCTGAACTAGGATACATGCAAGTGCGGGAAGGCATTCCTTGACTGATTGCACTGAGGGTAGATGAAGCATTTCCTGGGGCAGTGTGAAGATAGTGGGAGAGAAGGAAGGAGTCTCACTTGTGGCTTTCTCACATACATTATGGGAGAATACACATAAAGGTGGAGGCTGAAAACAGTTTTCATCTTCTTAGTTGTGAAAGCCAAAAGAACTCTAGTACAAAGAAATAGAAGAACCCTATATGTGGGTCTCAAACCAAACTCAGCTAACTAAGGTGGCATACTAGCTGAGCCACAAACTAGAGTACATAAGGATAGCTGTCATCTAGCTATTATTCATGGGTGGTGTACCAACCGCATCTGTAGCTAACAAGTCGTGACATAAATGCACAATGGTCACCCTGGCATATCACGAGTGGAGCTCGATATCTCAACACTCCTCCTCGAGCTCAATCCCAATTCCTGCACACCAAGTAGGTCTCTAAACTTGCACAGCTTCTCTGTGCCCAATGCCTTTGTGAATATATCAGCTACCTGATACTCTGTGCTAACATAAACTAGATCAATAAGACCTAGTAAAACCTTCTCCCGCACATAGTGATAATGCACCTCAATGTGCTTTGTTCTAGCATGATAGATTGGGTTATTTGCCAAGTTACTGCTCATGTTGTCACAAATAATGACAATTGGCCCATCTGTGGACTAATGCATATCATAAAGTAGCTTATGCAACCAAGATACCTTACATGCAACCATTGCTGCACCCCTGTACACACCCCTGTACTCAGCCTTTGTGCTCGATAAGGAAACTGTAGGCTGTTTCTTGCTGCTCCAAGTGACTGCAGCACTCCCAAGAGAGAACACACATCCACTGGTAGATCGTCTATTAGAAATACTACCAACCCAATTAGCATCAGTGTATCCATGCAACTGTATCTGAACCCTAGTCTCATAAAATAGTCCATACTACAATGTGGACTTCACATACTCAAGAGTATGTGTCTAACCGCATCCAAATGCAGTTTCCTTAGAGCCTGCATAAACTGACTTACCAATCCAACAGCATAGCTCAAATCTGGCTTGGTAAGAGTCATATAAATCAAACTTCCTACTATGCACCTGTACATAGTAGGGTCTTCCAGAAGCTCACCTGCATCGGCGCTCAACTTCACATTCTGCTCCAAAGAAACTGAAATAGGCTTACAGCCTGTCATCCCATATTTGGATAGCATGTCCAATCCATACTGCCTCTACAAGAGCCGTATCCCACTTGGTGATCCAATCACCTCAATGCTCAAGAAATAACACAGCTCTCCCAAATCCTGAACGACCACAGCATTCATGACACATTTCTAGGATTCTCCTAGTCTCCATGGGATGGACCACCCGACGGAGCACCTTGTCTTTTCCCAATTTATAAAGAATGTCATCAACAATAGTATAGGGACAAGCCTTCCTTACCAATCTTTGCTTCTGTTGTGGAGTTAACCCTCGAGGAAACATGCCTTCTTCCACATATTGCTGAACATCTTGTAGTTTTGGCCATCCAGTGTCTACTAAAGAAACCACCCCTCAGTCTTGTACTACAATGGCTTGAGTAGCTAACTTATTTGCCCTTTGATTTTCTTTTCTATTTATATGAACAAACTTGCAAAAATCAAAGTGACTGCATAGTGCCATAGCCTTCTAATTAAGCTCTTTCAAATGAGGACAAGCCTTCCTTACCAATCTTTGCTTCTGTTGTGGAGTTAACCCTCGAGGAAACATGCCTTCTTCCACATATTGCTGAACATCTTGCAGTTCTAGCCATCCAGTGTCTACTAAAGAAACCACCCCTCAGTCTTGTACTACAATGGCTTGAGTAGCTAACTTATTTTCATCTCAAACTTCTGCTTCAATAGCATTTTCACATGAAGGATATCTTCATCACTATCACCTGTGATGATCAAATCATCAACATAAATGACAAGCAACATAATACCTTTCTCTGCTTTGTTCACATAAAGTGAGAAATCTGCCTTAGAAATCTGAAAGCCAATAGTGACAAGATACTATCCTATCTTGTCAGACCATGCTCTAGGTGCTTGCTTCAAGCCATACAAGGCTTTCTTCAACCTGTAAATAAACCCAGGATGAACAGCATGAACATAACCTGGTGGCTGCTCCATAAAGACCTCTTCTTGCAAATCACCATGCAAGAAGGGATTCTTTACATCCATCTGATGTAAAGACCATCCCTTTGATGTAGCCATAGCAATGACTGCTCTTACGGTTGCCATCCTTGCAACTAGACTAAATGTTTCTTCATAATCAATGCCATATGTCTGTGCATACCCCTTGACAACTAATCTTGCCTTGTATCTGTTCACAGAACCATCTGCATTGTGCTTCACTTTATAAACCCACGTACAGCCAATTGCATTCTTGTCTTTAGGCAAAGGCACCAATTCCCATGTAGCATTTGCTTCCAAGGCATCCATTTCTTCATCCATGGCTTTCTCACATTTTTCTTTTCCCATGGCTTGCTCAAAAGAAGTGGGTTCTGGTTCCTGTATCACTTTGACCATATAGGCATAGTGAATGGCTGTAAATCCATCATATGTCAGCCTATCCACAGGATACCTAGCTCTAGTAGACTTGCACAAAATAGGCTCACTTCTAGGTGCTCTCAAAAAATCCCTAGTCTTCCTTACTCCAGATGTAACAACAGAAGGAATACCCAACTCATCATCAATGCTCTATTCTGAGCCACTAGATTTACCATCCACACAAGAGTGACCTACATTCACATCAAACATGGGCTGATCTACCTTCTCTTTTCCTTTTCGTGATACCTGCATACCACTATCTGCATTGCTTTGAAGAGATTCTCTTGATCTCAATCTGCCTGTCCATGGCGAAGTATGTGAACCACTGCTAGAGGACACTACAGGTCCACTAATATTTTGTGATTACTGCTGTGAATTCTGTGCAGCATTACCATTTTGTGCATCTACATCATCAATCACATTTACTGGTTTATACCAACTGTTGATCTCATCAAAAACATCTCTGCTCACTGTAAATTTACGAGTAGAAGGGTTATAGTATCTATACCCTTTCTGCTGCAGAGAATACCCAATAAAGATGCACTTCTCAGCTTTTGGATCCAACTTGGACCTCAACTCATCTGGCACATGAACATAGGCAATGCAACCAAAAATTTTCAAATGAGAAATATCTGGTTTCCTACCAGTATACATCTCCTCTGGCGTCATGCCATGTATTGCTACAGTGGGAGTCTTGTTCATTATGTAAGCTGCTGTAGTAACTACTTCAGCCCAATAATAATATGGTAGGTCTTTTTCATTTAGCATGGCCCGAGATACCTCTCCAATATGCCTGCTTTTCCTTTCAGCAAGTCCATTTTGCTGTGGGATATGACTACATGAATATTGTTGCTTTATGCCATGCTCCTGCAGGAACCTTGCAAACTCATTTGAGAGGTACTCTCCCCCTCCATCTGACCTTAGGCATTTTATTTGCAGGCCTGTTTCTTTTTCAACCATAGCTTTAAAAGCTTTGAAATGCCCAAACACTTCACTTTTCTTTTTCATAAAATACACCCAAACTTTTCTGCTGTAGTCATCAATAAAAGTGACAAAATAATGACAACCTCCAATAGATGCAGTTTTAGTAGTCCACACATAAGAATGGATTAATTCCAATGGCTTCTTACTCTCTTCAAGATGTCTAGGAAATGGTTTCCTTGCCTGTTTTCCAAATTGACAGGCTTCACATACCTTATGCATTTCTGCAACCTTGAATTTAGGCAACCCTAAAATAATATTTTGGGCCTGCATTGATTTAAGTCACTGTACATTAACATGACCAATGCATTTATGCCAGATATCAATATCTGCAACTACACTGATCCCATGTGCAAATATTGTTGCACTCAATTCAGGCATGCCCACATCCAACGTAAACATCCTGCCCTTCTTCTTTCCTTTTGCTATCAAGCGACCGTTATTTTTCATATCCTCAACAAAGCATCCATGAGGATTAAATCTAACCTACAAGCCCTGCTCAACCATTTGACCAAGAGAAACTAGCTTCTTGGTGATATTCGGGACATGAAATACAACAGACATGTATTTCTTTTTCCCATCCTACATAGACGAAGGAAGTTTACCAATTCGCACAATAGGATGTGCAATATCATCACCAATCTCCACAAATCTTGGTCTTTCCATTTTCCTTGCATCCTGCATCCATTCTGCATGACCTGTCATGTGGTTTGACGCACCTGAGTCAACATACCACACATCATTGCTTTCTTCTACACTTGTCACAGAATTGTTCATGTGCTGCACCATAAACAGATTCTCATTTTTGTCATCACCCTATTTACTAGAAGATGCATAATTCCCTTGCTGCAATTTTCCATTCATGATGTCATTCTGCTTTTTATAGTAGTCTTTAGCCATATGACCCATTTTACCACAGTAGTAGCATTCAACATTACTGTTTGCATTTTGGCCTCTCTGCCATCCACCATGACCTCTTTGGCTCCCCCTGCCTCTAGAGTTACCACGTCCTCCTCCATAGGACTGGTTTTCTTGAGTTTGCTGCATATTTTGATTTCTACCATGGCCTCCAACCTACTCTACCTCTACCTCTACCTCTTCCAGCATTTGAGTAGAAGACAGTTTCTTTTGAAGTTCCTCCTAAAGAAGATGCACCAACATGTCTCTGCTCTTCAAAAATTAGAAGAGAAAACAACTCCTCAAAATCAGGAAATTTTTCACGGATGGCAATGGATGTTAGAAACTATGCATAATCCTTTCCTAGACCATTCAAGGTCACAGAAACTAAATCATCATCTTCCACTCGCGACCCAATGGAAGCAAGTGCATCTACAATTTTCTTCACCATGTGGTAGTCATTGATGCTCATATTTTCTCTCTGCACATTGTGCAACTCCTACTTGAGCTGTATTTTCTTGGCTTGCATATTTGTGCTATACATTTTTGCCAAAGTATCCCATGCCTCCTTTGGCATACTTGCATCCTGAATATGCACAATCATAGAATCTGAAATACTAATAGATAGCTAGTACATAACTTTTCTGGCTCTCTCATGCCATCCTTTAAATGCATGCATTTCCTGTTGATTGGAAACATTAGAAAGAACTAGTTCTTCTTCATTTCCTGTAATGAACTCCCAATAGCCTTTTCCCATAAGGAAATTCGTCATTCTAAACTTCCATGCTTGGAAGTTGTTCTTGTCAAGCTTTTTAGTGATAGTCTGTGAAAGAGAATCAGACGCCATTACAAAACATTGAAAAATATTCTGTCACTGCAAAAAACATAGCTTCTGCCTCATAAGGGCAAATCTGCAAAACTGATGAAAGTGGTATTTGACCACACAGTCACTTCCTAGTGACGATTTTGCATCAATAGGAAATAAGGATGATTCTGTAACTCCCAATATCTCTGCGCACAGGCATATGATGCAATTTCTGTGGCAACTTTTCATTGACCTACAGAGCAGTGGTCGCATACCAAAAATAGGGCCTTTTTCTCAGTGCTTGCAGAGAAATTTCACCTCTAAAATGGGCCCCGAAATGGCCTCAAATCAGAAAAATAAAGTCACCATGGGCTTTGCCCTTACCTACAGCATATACTACCCTCTCGCCACACTACGAATGGCGTCTCAATCTGAGACAATGCACTCTTGCACTTTCTGGTTGTGCTACCTGTAGAGATTTGATCCCAAACTCGAAAAAGGAAAGCAACAGTGGTCCTCTTACCAGGACACTGCGAACTTGGTTTGCTTTCTTGAGCTCCTTAATATGAACCAGGATCTGATACCATGTGAAGATAGTGGGAGAGAAGGAAGGAGTCTCACTTGCAACTTTCTCACATACACAATGGGGGAATACACACAAAGGTGGAGGCTGAAAACAGTTTTCCTCTTCTTAGTTGTGAAAGCCAAAAGAATTCTAGTACAAAGAAATAGAAGAACCCTATATGTGGGTCTCAAACCAAACTCAGCTAACTAAGGTGGCATACTAACTGAGCCATGAACTAGAGTACATAAGAATAGCTATCATCTAGCTATTATTCATGGGCAGTGTACCAATCGCATCTGCAGCTAACAAGTCGGTGACATAAATGGACAACGGTCACCCTGGCATATCACGAGTGGAGCTTGATATCTCAACAGGCGGCCCACTCTCGGGCTGCGGAGCCCGTTTAGAGCCTCAGATGATCCCGAATGGCTCTGGGGCAAATGGCAACCATAGGTTAGTTGCTTTGTTTTGCACGCCGGTTCTATCGTATGGTCAGTGGCCTATTTTAGGACTGACCCCCAGTCGACCGTTTTGGGCGGACTAGATCGGTCACCCAATTGAGCCTAACTGACTATGACAGGTGGCTATATAAGAGCAAGCCCGTGAAGCCCATTTTATCACTGGCTACAACAACCCTGATTCCTTAGCATCCAGCCTCTGTCTTCTGCTGTTTCTAGCATGCCATCGAAGCTTCTTTCATAGGAGTGCATGGTTGGGAGGCAGCGCCATCTATTGTATCAGTTCTACAGTATTCAAAATTTTGATTCTCCATACTATCTTGTTTTCTCTCTTGCATATGAGATTATGTTATCTATTGAGCACAGATGTATTATTTTCTTACAATTTTTTGTAAAGCTTCTGGATCTAGAACTAATCATTCTATTCACGTCTCAAAGGGGATGAGCAGGCTGTCTTGGAGGAAATGGGTTTCCAAAGAATCAAACATCGTATTATCTTCATATTATTGGGTATTTCCATGGGTTTTGACATCTCCATCAAACAAAGATGGGACTAGTCTTTGAGCAGATTTCAAGACAAGATTGAGAAATGGAGAGGTTTCTAGGCTAGTCTAGCTGGGAGGAGAATGGTTCTCAACCATGGCATTACCTAATTGTCATTTTCTACCTCACCTCATGGTCCCCTTCTAGAATAGGAATTGACAGGTTATCAGAATTTGCAGATCCTTCCTTTAGGGGGGCAAGATAGCCAAGATCAGATGGGATTTTTGTGTCAAATCTAAGTAGGAAGAAGGCCTAGGGGTGATTGATATAGAACATGCTTCCTTGAAGCTATCCTCAACTTGCATAATTAAAGAAATTCTCCATCCTCATGAGTACTAGGCCCAACTCCTTCTAACACTATATTAGGGAATTTGGGAATTTTCCTCATGAGTATTGGGCCCAACCCCTTCTAACACTATATTAGGGAATTTGGGAATTTTCAAATAGTTTGGAAATTCCCAAAACTATTAAAATTGGTCATATATTCAAACCTTAAGCCATTACTATAAAAATTGAATCTTCCCTAAGCACTATATTGGGTAATCCTCCCAAGTCCCACTTTAAAAAAAGGGGCTAATATTTTGGCACATGGTCAAATCTTAGCCCCTTATTTGAAAACGGGACTTGTGAGATTCCCAAATTCCCTAATATAGTGTTTTCTAAGGAATGTTAGTTCTCTAAGACCTCTAAGAGCTCCCAAGTGGAAAAAGTACCCCATGCTATCTACCATATGTAATCCAGAACCTTGTAAAGCCAAGGCAGTCAACATTGGCATTCTCTATGGACAGCCTTTGAAGGAATAAAAAGCCAAATTGTCTTCTTTGGCAAAGGGGATTTTATGACACTAGATTCAATCTGGGTCTCTATTATTTTTAAGGAGGCTATTCTCTCTGATTAAAGAGTTGAATATGGCTGCTAAGCTCTTTAAGAAAGGACTGCAGTGCTAGGGTCAGCTTTGGAGTAGAGGTGAACTCAGGTGGAAAACTTGGATTGAGATTAGGAGGGAGTTCATATTAAATAATTAGAACCAGACATTAATCATGAATAGAGTTCACCTCTAGGAGGGAAATCAACAATGAAAAGGTGGATCTTTTTTGGTCTACAGCAGAGAGTTCAGTTGGGTTGAGAGTACTTCCTTCTTCCCTATCCCTACTCCAGCCACGTATCCCTACTCCAACCAAGGACATAGGGGATCTCTGCATTGTCCTTAATACTAGGTGGAAACTGCAGGACTATAGGGGCAAATGGAAATTCAGATTCTACTCCATTTGGTCAATCTCAATCCCTGATAAAATGTCTGCCCTGCTTTGGCTAATAATCCACAAAGTTGTGTGGACCAATAGTAGAGGATTGAGAATTGGAAAGGGAAATGGCAAGTGCATGAAGTGCCCCTCTTTAGAGGAAGATGTCTTCCACCTCTTTGTTGCTTGTCCTATTGCTAGAAAGGTGTGGAAAATAGTACAACTTGAAACAGGAGAGCCAATAAATTGGAAAGCTATTATGTTAGGGGACTCTTCAAAGACAAAGTAGGAGATATGTGCACCCATCAAAGCACATGCCCTATGGTTTATTTGGATAGCCAGAAACAATTTTCAATTTAACCAAATTGAGTTGCATGATGACATACTTTTTCTCAATTGGATGCAAAGGACCAAAAGAAAATTGCAGAGATGATAAATCAATTCAGATCCGATGCTACCCTCTTTAATGCTGATCTTCAAGACCATGTACAAACATTCTTTCAGATGGACAACACTACTCCCTTTGAAATCCCTTTTGAATTTACTTGTTTTCTTAAGTAGGTCCAACCTCCAATTGTGAAGAAGGAACTAGTTTCACCTAGTGAAGCTCATGCTGCTACCTCTAATGACTCTGATAGTTCTAGTGATTCAGATGACTTGAACTACTCTGACTACTTTACTAATGATGGCACAAATGATACAGATGATTCATATGTACCCCTCTTTTAAGTCTACTACTGGGACAAACTTAGAAGCCTTCAAGCTCATGAGTGTTTGTCAAAAATGTTTTGCTAAAGAATCTTTTCCCCATGGGGGCTAGCCATTCTACTCTAAAGAACATGTATTGGTCATATTTTTTATGCTATAATATATTACAAACTTTTTTCTACCCCAAAAAAAATAATATAGCTAATCTGAAAATGGTTTTAGGAAAACCTTTTTGTTTGTACATGATTGAAGAAACTCCTTTCTTAATTCAACTACCAAATCCTCTTCATTGGATTAGAGACTAGGAATTCAACTACATGAATAAGCATTTGAATTGACCACCAACAATAGATCTCTTCAGCTCCCTAGTAGATAGAGGTCATGGGTAAGGTCTTTGCAATTAATGTCAAGGGGTAAAAAAGGACTTGATGCCATTTCTTCTAAAGAGATGGATGAAGAGAATAGAGATTGAACTAGATTTCTTGGTTATTCAAGAATTGAAGTGAATGGGGATAAATTGAGATGGAAACTCCAATAGATTGGCAATAATAAAAAATGGTTCTTCACATCCCATGAGGAAGAAAGAGGAGGAGAAACAATTTAAATAGCTTTAAATTGGAAAAATGCTTTGGATAAAGCATTCCAACCTTAAGGTTAACTGTGATTAGAATCTATACATGAACATTTGCCTTGTGGGATCTTTTCTATTTATGCTCCAAACTATATAAGGGATAAGATCCTCCTATGGGACTCTTATCTTTGTAGAGATAAGGGATATGATCCTCCTATGGGACTCTTATCCTTGTAGAGATTCAACAATCTTCATGGGAGATTTTAATATGGTGGAAAATAGGTTGGACAGATGGAAGGATTGAGGACTAATTAGAGGAAGTGAGCTAGGTGCTGGGGAAAACTTGAATAATTCCACAGACATCATTGAGATGATCATTTACCATCAAGTATGTGAATATGCACAGGAGAAACTAGATTTATATGTCCAAGATCTTGAGTGATGAATCCCTAACTTATAGTTACACCTCACTAATGTTCTTACGCTTTTTTTTATCATAATCCAATCCCAATGAGATTGGACCGAGCTCTTAGGTAAATTGTTAAATCTTGGTCACAAATGTAGCCCATTCTTCTTTTAGACTCCGTACGTTCATGATAAAGTAAAGAAGATATGGTCTAATGCCTTTGGAGGCACTGCAACTATCTCAGAGAAATGGATCAGGGCCATAAGTAAGACCAATATTTTCCTAAAATTAGGGAAAGAATTGCCACAGCTAGAATAATGAAGAGACAACTCTTAGAGGAGAAAATTATTGGGTTGGCCCTTCACTTATGGCCCTTGACTTATCAAAGAAGGGTTAGATGCAATTGAAAGTTCTCAAGGAGTAATACAACTTGAAGAACTTATACGTGCTCAACAACAGTAGATTTACACAAGAGAATAGTGGGCAAGTAAGTCTAATAGACCTAATGAAGATATCTTCAAAAGCTTACAGAATAAGCATGCCCAACAAAGAATAAAACAACTAAGGTAAAATGATAGTTTGATCAGAGACACTTTAGAAATTCTTCATGTGGTTACATTTCATTATTAATGTCTTTTTAGGGATTCAGTGGAGAAGTCTGTGGCAGGGCTAAGTACAACTAGGCACCATCGAGGGTTCTTTCAAACTATGATCTCGATTATCTAGACAAGGATTCCTCTTGAAGAGAGTTGAAAGGCATTGTTAACTACATGGCCAAATACAATAACCCATGATGTTGAGAGGAAGAGAAAGAGGAGAGAGACGAACACAAGAGTTGTGTTGAGAGGAAGAGAAAGAGGAGAGAGATGGACACAAGAGTTGTTCCCAAGGAAGTGATTCTATTCATAGATCGTAGGCATATATATAGTTGAGGACTAGCTGAGTTAGGGTGAGCTATATATAGCTCTAACACCCCCACTCAAACTAGGCCCTCTAGCTACGAATGAAAAAACCCTTGGGGAGTACAAGGGAAAAACCCAAGCCACTATATATATCTATGTGAAAATATATATACAAAGGATGGCCATATGCCAGTTTGAATGATACGGTGTAATGTTGGATGATACAGTGCAAATTGCATGTGGATAGTACAAAGGCATAAGACAAGACCTTGTCCATAGTATAGTGTAAAGTATAGGCGCTATGTTTGGTGCATGATACAATGCAAAGTATGTGTGAAAAATGGAAAATTCTGCTTGGAAATGTCAACTTGTTTGACATAGTGATGATGCATAATCAGGGCTTGAGATCTTCAAGTTCGATGTTTTAGCTCTTCAGCTGACATAGTGATGATGCATAATTAGGGCTTGAGATCTTCAAGTTCAATGTTTGAGCTCTTCATTTAAATACTTCATTTAAATAGGAGAGCTTGTCATCTCCAAGTCAAACCTCCTCAAACCTTTATAATCATGCCTTCATGTTTTGCACAATTCATCCATCTAAAATGACCGATTTCATGTGGTGTATATGAACACAGCAAATATTCAAGTGTCCTTTTCTGTTGTACCAAGATTGAATGTATTAGGAAATTGCTTCTATCACTCCAAAGATGTCCATAAAGCCAAGGCTGAAATGTCGCTTGCATAGTGTAAGAAATACATAGCAACACAATAGGAAGGCCCATAAAGATCCTACAAATCAAATACCAATAATCCAAAAACACAACGAGCATTTAGGCATAAGGAAGTACCGAGAACACTTGGGGTACCGAACAACTAAGAAATTGAGTCTCTTATGTGATTGAGCCTCATATTGCTCCATGTGGGAGCGTGAAAGCATGATATGCCAATGTATTAAATCCAAGGGAATGCAAATACTCAGTACAAGATGGTGTGATCAATTGGGGGAGACTGAAAGCGGGAGCGCGACACCATATTAGAAAGCTTCTTATCATTAAGTCTATTTTTTCATTGCTTTTGCTTTTGCTTCAAATATTTTTGATTCTATAAAAGTATGAACCTTTTCTATCCTCATGTCCTTGATCAAGTCATCTCTAGTTACGGGTGCTTATCTTCCTATCCAAACACTCTTCTACCTATTTATTAACAACAGGAAACAAAAAGAAATAACCATAACTTTCTTACCTGAAATTGAAATATAGTGATCCAACGAGTCAAAATAACCAGCGCATATGCTTTGAACAAGCTCACGTGGGCCATTTTCATCAGTCATGATCGCAGTGCTGATTTGAAATGCATCTTTAATAACTTTTGTTATATCAACTCAAAACCTAGCAATCAAGTAGTCAAAATGATCAGAAAGAACGTTCTGTGAATGATCGCATTGTCAAATTGATGAAAATAATATTGCTTTCTTCTCATAGTCATGCTAGAGCATAGCCAGGCTCTAATACTATGTTGAGAAGAAGAGAAAGCGGAGAGAGATGGAGACAAGAGTTGTGTTGAGAGGAAGAGAAAGAGGAGAGAGATGGACACAAGAGTTGCTCCCAAGGAAGTGATTCTATTCATAGATCATAGGCATATATATAGTTGAGGACTAGCTGAGTTAGGGCGAGCTATATATAACTCTAACACATGAGAGGATATACAACTAGTTATGGTATCATATGTTGTCTTCTGGGATCTCATTGGTGCCTTACTTGTTTAGTTGTGAAATTAATTAGTGGAGAAGCATTTTCTAGATAGTAGGATCAACATAGGGATGATTAAACCTCACAAGGTGCAGGTTGTGTAAGCCATGTATATAATGTGCATTCGAAGTTTATTAAATAAATCATTCTTTTTAAAAAATTTTGGTATTTTATGTACCCCTCATGTGTGTTTTTTCATCATTAAATGTATCCTTCCAACCAATTTAAAATTCAAAGAGCTGGGATTCTTTTGCACCCTCGTATACATTTTATCATCAACTGGGGTTTGAAAAATACATAAAAATAGTTTAAAATTCTTGAAAATTTTAGCTAGATCTAGTGAATTTCCCTTTTGATTCACAAACTTGTACATTTCACAACCGTTTTTTGACTTGAACATAGTATAAAACTCTTATCATTCATGTGTAAAGGCACTAAAGAGGAGCTAAAGAGTGACCTTAAGAGAATAGTGTACATGATTTGAATCCTCAACCTTGAGGTACACAAAAGGATGTCCTACCACCATAATAGTAGTATACTTTAGAAAGTTTTGGAATTAAAAAGCCTCTTATGTTAATTTTCCTAGGGACATTATGAAACACCCCTCATTTTAATATATTTCATTAATTCAAGGAATAAAAAAAAACTCCTTTTGAATTGAAGTGGTATATTAATATGATTATAAGGTGCAATACTTGAGGATTAAACTATTCCCAAAGGAGGAAGAAAAGGAAGAGCTCCATAATTGGAGACCCGTAACCATGTTAAACACTTGTTATAAGATATTTGCTAATGAAGAGCTATGTAATTGGAAACGCCTAACGTTTGAACAATTGTTACAAGATCTTTGCTAAGGCCCTTGTAGTAAGACTAAAGGACAAGATGTAGGTTTTAATAAGGGAGGAGTAGAAGGAGAGTAGAAGGGTTTCATAAATGGAAAACATATCTTTGTATCCATTGTGGCTTTATGGGAGGGTTTGGATCTCATTGAATAGCAAGGTGTAGGACACTTGCTTTCTGAAGGTGGAGTTCGATAAATCCCAAATTTTCTATATCTTAGTATCCATTGTGGCTTTATGGGATCTTGAGGGGTCCCCTTTAGGGGCCAGGGCCATATCGACCTGCCATATCTGTCTAGTGGAATCTTGGATATTGTATAATGCATGTCAATATGGCCCTTGCCCTAGAGGGGACCCCCTCAAGGGCCATATCATGAATTGCATTTTCTAAAATTTTAATTGTATTTTTCTAGATGTATCTCCATGCAACCATCGTGGTGGGTTGTTCGAGCTATTTTAGCACTATTTTGCTCTTAAACCAAGGAAAATCTACTCCTACTTTACTGGTATTTTAGTCCTTGTTGCAATAAATCCTAAATGAGGGCAAAAGCATTTCAAGCCACCATGGTGATTGGAGGCCCAATGGTGCCATTGAGACAATCAATTACAATTCATCGAGTAAAAAATGAGCAAAAGAGATTACATATACATTCAATAATAGGTTATCTAAAAATTTAACAACTTTTATTGAGAGCAAAAATTGAACAAAAGATCTTACATTTATAAAAGCTTAGTAATTAATGAGAGCCTTAGAGGCCAAAAGATTGAACAAAAGAGATTACATTTATAAACACAGCAATTATTGAGAGCCTTAGATACCAAAATATTACATCCAGCCAACCAAAAGATTTCTAAGAGCCTTAGAGGCCAAAATATTACATCCAGCCATTGCTGAGTGGTTATGAGCCTCGTTGAGCAACATGATATTTGTACAACTCAGTATTGCCAATTGTTGACAGTAAGAGGATATTTGTACAACTCAGTATTGCCGCCAGCCCAACTTGTTGCAGTTGAAATTTTTGGGGAGCCAATGGAGGAGACAATGGAGAGGCCAAAGACCGTGCACATTACCAAGACTCAGATTACGGCCCCCTCAACAAGACAAGAGTACTTTGCTGTGAAAATCCTAAGCGCTTCATCAACATTTAGGGGGAATCCATACAACACATTGTGACATGAAGTTGGGGGTAATAAACTTCATGCACCTCTTCACTTCCTGCAGCATTTGAACTGACTGCCAAAGATACTTATCATTGAGAATGAGACATCAGAAAGAAGCTTTTATGCCAAGATACCACACCATACTTTCCTCCCTTAGATGAGAATGAAGATGGTAACATCCCAAGTGATGTTGTAGTCAAGCATAGGGAGAAGGAAAGGATCAGCAGAGGCCATAATCTCAGCGAGCCGGTCTGCACCAAAGAGAGCGATACGTTATTGAAAGAAGATCTTGCGGCTCAACATGACATGGACTGATATATATCGAGGAGTTTGAAGGGGCTGATTGGGTCGGATGGGTAGATTCCGAGGAAACATTGCACCTCCTTCATAGACACCTTTATACTTAGCTCAAAACACTCTACAAACTGTCATTAGACACAGAGGCCTATAACTTTTAGTAGAGACATGATATCAAACATTCAATCATAAAAGAGATGCATCTTGAGATTGGCTTCGCGCTGATATAAGTTTCATTGAAAACAGACAGACGGTTGAAGAGATATGGACAGTTTACTGGAAGGGGGTAAAAACTGTCATGAAAACAGACTATCAAACACAGAGACTCATAACTTTTTGCAGCAGTATCTGATTCAAGATCTATTTATATAGGAAATGCGCCTTGAAGAGAGCTTCGTGCTGATATAAATTTCATTACAATTGGACTATCGAGCAGAAAGTTATGAGCAAAATACTAACCAGGGGTCAAACTGTCATGAAAACTACCCTCCACCCAGGCTAATTTCGCTTGAGCAAGATGCTCCCTCAAGACTCCACCTTCATCAACGATCCACCCCTCATAGATTTCGCTTAGAAGAGGGGAAGAAGTTTACATAGTGGCTCGGGAAACAAATGGACCATGTGTGCACAATGAGCAGCCGAATAGAAAGAACTTTTAAGGCTTTGAAAGAAAGAAAAGGGAAGAGACACTCAAGAGAGAGAGAGAACTTGAAGTGACCTTCATTACAAATAGAGTGAGAATCCACCTCAACACTACAAACACAAGGGAGAAGAAGAGGTTTCATACATACAAGAGGGAGCGGAAGCTCCAAGACTACTCATAGAGAGAGAATAAACTAGAGAGAGAAGGACTCAAGAGTCTACATAAGAGAATATCTACAAGAGGAAGAGAAGGCTCATGGAAGAGGCTTGGGGAGACTAGAACTACAGCAACATAAGGACCAATGGTGGAAGAGATTCTGCTGAACAAGGGAGAGGAGGGCTCCTTTTATAGAGATTTTGTTACCCTCCATCACCCATTTACAATTGCTGCCTGTAGATTCCTTTTCCCATCAATCACATAAGCACGTATGTCACCATCCATGTCCTTTTTGGCTACTCTTGCCATGTGTCCCATCAAAAGATGCTCAAGACTCTTAAAATATTGAGAAATTCAAGAGTCTCCCCACATGCAGCCCATAGGGACCCTCTCTTTTCCACATGTCCACATCCTTCTTATTCCACATAGGAGTTCTAGAAGGATTCCTCTTGACTTCACACTCCTCCACATGCCTTCCACACGCTTGGCATGTGGCCTCTCTTATATTATTGGAACACATGGACATGAGCCCACCTCTTTATATGACTCACTCTTCCTATTTTCTAAAAAACTCATAATATCCCATACACAAATAACTCTCACCCCATACCAAGGTATTTATAATTCATACCTATGGTATTTACAATGAGCCATTCCACTCATCCTCTCAATCCCATACAATATCATAGAAAATAGAAATAAGTGAGAGCCGCTAGGCTATCACTTGATACTCAAACTCTTATCAAACATAGAGAAAAACAATACCAATGCCAAATTAAAAATATCAATTTTTGGTGTCACATCTTTCCCCCCCCAGCAGATCCTCTCTAGTACAGAGAGGGTCTGCTGGCCCTTAAGGTGGTCGAGCATAGAAGAATTTAAGGCGATACTCATTGGTGCATCCGGGTATCACCATGCCATCAACATCCTCAAGCTAATAGGTTCCATTCGTGACATTCATATACATCCTTATGGAGGTGTGGCCAAAAGTAACCAATCTCTGCTTCTGTTGTGGAGTTAATCCTCGAGGAAACATGCCTTCTTCCACATATTTCTGAACATCTTGTAGTTTTGGCCATCCAGTGTCTACCCAAGAAACCACCCCCCGGTCTGGCACTACAATGGCTTTAGCTAACTCATCTGCCCTTTGATTTTCTTTTCTGGTTATATGAACAAACTTGTAAAAATCAAAGCGACTACATTGTGCCATAGCCTTTTGATTAAGCTCCTTCAAATGAGGACTTCTTGTCTTGTAATACCCTTGCATTTGCTTTATAATAAGCTGAGAATATCCTCTTACTTCCAATTCTTTAACTTGACTTTGAAGACAACCCTCCAAACCAAGAATCAAAGCATTATACTTAGCTGCATTGTTAGTTGTGAGACCTGGAAGCTCTTGTCCTCTTGCCCATACCTCTTGACCTTCAGGATTCATCAAGACTATCCCCCCGGCTCCTTGTTGGCATGAAGGACTAAAAGCCCCATCAAAATACAAAACAAAAGGTGTTGGTGGTGTATCCCTTTCATCTTTAATGTTCTTCTTACATTTCTTTTCTTCTCCTAGATCCTCCCGCCCTGTGAGCAAATCTGCCATAGTGGACCTAGTGGTATTTTTAGTGACAAAAGAGAAAGAGAACTCTTGAAGCTCTGACAACCATTTTGCAAATCTCCCCCCAGGATTAGGCTTACGAACTAGATATGCTAATACAGACTGAGAGATAAGGAAGAAAAATGGTCGAGGTAATAAATAGGAGCAAAACTTTCTGACGGAAAACACCAAAGAGAGAGCTTGCTGCTCCATTTCTTCATGCCTTGTTTCCACATCTGTAAGCTGTCAGCTGGCATAATAGATGGGTTGCATTCTACCTGCCTCTCCTTTTTGTAGCAATACAGCACCAACTGAATGCAAAGATACACTTGGATTTACATAAAAGTCTTGAGACCAATCAGGGGGCTTCAATATTGGGCCCTTACTCATGGCCTCCTTAAGTTGCTGGAAAGACTCTTGTTGCTCCACACCCCATTGGAAAGAAACTCCTTTTCTTGTCAATAAGTTCATGGGATGCACTATCTCTGTGAAATCATCACAAAAGCGTTGATAATACTTGCTCTTTCCTAGAATTCTGCAAACACGAGTGACACTCTCAAGATTTGGCAATGCCATGATTTCTTGAACCTTGTTAGGATCCATTTGCAGGCCTTCTTGAGGCACAATATGCCCCAACAAGACTACTTTTGTTTGAGCCAAATGACACTTGCTAGGATTTAGACACCCTTTTGCTTCATCAATCCTAGCTAAGGCCATCTTTAACTTCTCCATGTGATCTATGCGCCGAGAATAAATGCAAAAATCATCCAAAAACACCCGTATGAACTTTCCCAAGTAAGGCTCCAAGACTTGACTCATGAACCTTTGAAATGTAGCTGGTGCATTGGTCAACCCAAAAGGCATCACTCTGTAAGCAAAAACTCCCCAAGGTGTGACAAATGATGTTTTCTTTTGATCTTCCTCCTGAATACGAATTTGAAAGTATCCAGAATACCCATCACATACAGAATACATCTCATGCCCTGCTACTTGGTCTAGTATTTCATCTTGGAATGGCAAAGGAAAATGATCCCTCTTAGTGCATGCATTCAAAGGATGAAAGTCCACACAAACTCGCCACTTATTTCCTTTCTTTGGTGTGACAACTACAAGAGATATCCATTCTGAATCATCAAAATGAAAGATGAATCCTGCCTCAAGTAGTTGTGTTACCTCTTTCTTTAGTGCCTCAGCTTGGATCACCCCCAATCGCCTTAAGCGTTGCACAACTGGCTTGCTTTCTGGCTTCAACTCAATCTTGTGCTCCACAAGAGAGACTGTGGTCGAACCTGTGAATAGCTTGTTGCAAAGAGACATGGAAAATCATCTAGCATATCTAAGTACTGGAGCTTCTCACTACCTGATAGAGAATCACCAAGAAGCTCTTCATTGCATTGGCGTCGTTTAATGTGCTCCACATCCTCCACATGAAGTGTCTCTACAGGATCTTCTTGCACCACCACCTTGTTCCTTCCTCACTCATCTCGATCAGCACCAAGACAAAGACCAAAGGCCACTCCTTCCACCTCACCCTCTGAGTTGGACTCCTCGGAGCTACACCCTGTCTCTTCTTCTTCATCGGTTAAGTCAGAGCTTGAACTCTCTGATGTTGAAGACTCCTCCTTGACAACTTTGTTTTTGCGGCTTCTGATGTTGTAGCACACCTTCTTATCATTTCCCTGCAAAATCAATTCTCTAGTATCCCACTTTTGAATAGCCTTCACCTTGCGTAGCCAAGGCCTTCCCAAAATCAATGGATAGGCACGTGCATCTGGCTTGGTAGGGATCACCTGAAAAGTAGTCGGCACAGAAATTCCACATACATCCACTTCTAGATTCTTCACAACTCCCAAGGTCTTAACCCTAGTGTTGTCAGCCAATTTGATGCGATAAGGAGAGGTAGTACTAGAGTATTTTAAATCAGCATCAATCATGGTCTTCTCACTCATGACATTAATCGATGCACCTCCATCAATGTACACATTAGAAATCACTTGACCATCAATGATCACATCAACCACAGGTACATCATCACCAACATCTATATCTACCTTTTGAACAACAGGATTGGCACTTTTCTTCTTTTTCTTCTTTGACACCCTTGTGCTTGCTAGTTTTCCCCATTCCTTCCGTAGTTTTGGAGACAAAGCAAGTAATTGACCAAAGGTGATATGAGCTTCCTTTTCTTTAAGGTCAGACAACAAGTCATAGCTTCCAATTCCTTGTCCTAAAGGAAAGTCTGACTGGCTAATTCTCCTTCTAGATGCCTTCTTTTTCTTACTACGGTGTTCCTCTTCCTGATGTTCCTCATCTACTTCTTCCTTGCTTTCTTCTTCTTCTTTTGGTTTACCACGTCCTCGTTTAGCCATCATTACCTCTCTTTCCTCATCCCCTGAAGAAGCTTCTAACAAGGATACTTGTTTTTCTTCTTTCTTTCTCAATCTAGGACACTCGGGGCGATAGTGACGTTTTTCATTACATTCATAGCAAGTGACCCCACTCCTATCTCGAGGCCTATCTTCACTCTTTGGTGCTCTAGGTTGTCGTGCATTAACCAAATGCAATTTCAAATCAACAAACTCTGCCATCAATTGGGAGATATTATGATCTAACTCAGAGGATTTTGGTACCTGAGGAGTGCCCATTACCTCCACCTTAGAAGTTGAAGCTGTTGAAGACACAAAAGAGGATTCGATCTTTAGAAAAGCTTCTTTCTTGGTTGCAATGCGAAGTGCCTCCACGTATGTTGTTGGATCTTTACTCATTACCTTTGAGCGAAGACGAGGCTCCAAAGCCATAACAAATTTGCTCATCTTTAAGTGCTCCATCCCTGAGAGACTTTGAGGGGCCGATGATGCAGATGCCACAGCTCGCAAAGCTGCCCTTTCATACTTTGTCCATAAAGTTTCATATCGGATTGCCAACGCAGAGACTAAATCACCCTCTCCTTGATAGAACCGGTCCAATTGCAACATCAAAGCATTTGGCGACTCCACTGCCCCAAATCTCTGCTTCATTGCTGCTACCACTTGGTCCCAGTCCTCCTTGGTAGAGTCCGGCAAGGTCTCATGCCAACTCAAGGCTACACCTTCAAGAAAATCAGGCAAAATCTCCGCCCGATCCTTCATGGACCATCCAGAAAGCTGGCATCCTTGTATAAAATCCCGAAGATAAGACTCCGGGTCTTCCCCTTGGGTCCCTCGGAACATTGGAATCTTCACCATGATGAAACACAAAAAGGAAACACCAAGATCCAAATAATATCCCCAAACAAGATCCGAACAAGATCCCACAGAGCCTTAGTATACCAAGGCCAACTTATTATGCATAACCACTTGTTGAAAACCCTCCACAATGTGATCCTCAACAAAATCTTCAAAAATAAGTGACCAACCAGCACCATGAAAACATTGTGTATACATGCATTCTAGAATCACCCTTCTCACAATAGGAAGTGCACATAAAAGCTTCAAGATATTGTAATCTTCATCATTTGCATAGCAAAAGAAGTCGAAAGCATTAAGAATCACCACTCCACTGTTATAGTCGAAAACTACCCAAAGACTCAACTCTTCTTCACACCAAGCTGCCAGTGCATGGATCAATCCCCAATTTATCATTGTGCCTGCTGCCGGCATTGTCAATTCACCAACATATTCAATAATGCAAACATAAAGGATATGATCATGGTGACTGTGCGAATAGCTTGAGCATCACCTTCACAATCTTCAAGTTCTCTTAAACGGGTTGCAATCTCTTCTAACGAAGTTCTTCCAGGCATCTTCTTTATCTCATACAAACACATGCCTCTTCTAGGCATAACATGCAATCAAGTACACCCAAGACCGTTTAGTAAGGTGGGATGAATCCAATACCAAATGTACCCGGCGTCTCCACCAAAAGATGTGACATGAAGTTGGGGGTAATAAACTTCACGCACCTCTTCACTTCCTGCAGCATTCGAACTGACTGCCAAAGATACTTATCATTGAGAATGAGACATTAGAAAGAAGCTTTTATGCCAAGATACCACACCATACTTTCCTCCCTTAGATGAGAATGAAGATGGTAACATCCCAAGTGATGTTGTAGTCAAGCATAGGGAGAAGGAAAGGATCAGTAGAGGCCATAATCTCAGCGAGCCGGTCTACACCAAAGAGAAGAGCGATACGTTGTTGAAAGAAGATCTTGTGGCTCAACATGACATGAACTGATATATATCGAGGAGTTTGAAGGGGCTGATTGGGTCGGATGGGTAGATTTCGAGGAAACATTGCACCTCCTTCATAGACACCTTTATACTTAGCTCAAAACACTCTACAAACTGTCATTAGACACAGAGGCCTATAACTTTCAAGATTCAAGCACACAAAGAGATGCTCTTGAGATTGGCTTCGCGCTGATATAAGTTTCATTGAAAACAGACAAACAGTTGAAGAGATATGGACAGTTTACTGGAAGGGGGTAAAAACTATCATGAAAATAGACTGTCAAACACAGAGACTCATAACTTTTTATAGCAGTATCTGATTCAAGGTCTGATTATATAAGAACATGCATATTGAAGAGAGCTTCACGCTGATATAAATTTCATTACAATCGGACTACAGATCAGAAAGTTATGAGCAAAATACTAACAGGGGGTCAAACTGTCATGAAAACTACCCTCCACCCAGGCTAATTTCGCCTGAGCAGGATGCTCCCTCAAGACTCCACCTTCATCAACGATCCACCCCTCATAGATTTTGCTTAGAAGAGGGGAAGAAGTTTGCATAGTGGCTCAGGAAACAAATGGACCATGTATGCACAGTGAGCAGTCGAATAGAAAGAACTTTTAAGGCTTTGAAAGAAAGAAAAGGGAAGAGACACTCAAGAGAGAGAGAGAACCTGAAGTGACCTTCATTACAAATAGAGTGAGAATCCACCTCAACACTACAAACACAAGGGAGAAGAAGAGGTTTCATACATACAAGAGGGAGCGGAAGCTCCAAGACTACTCATAGGGAGAGAATAAACTAGAGAGAGAAGGACTCAAGAGTCTACATAAGAGAATATCTACAAGAGGAAGAGAAGGCTCATGGAAGAGGCTTGGGGAGACTAGAACTACAGCAACATAAGGCCCAATGGTGGAAGAGATTCTGCTGAGCAAGGGAGAGGAGGGCTCCTTTTATAGAGATTTTGTTACCCTCCTTCACCCATTTACAATTGCTGCCTGTAGATTCCTTTCCCCATCAATCACGTAAGCACGTATGTCACCATCCATGTCCTTTTTGGCTACTCTTGCCATGTGTCCCATCAAAAGATGCTCAAGACTCTTAAAATATTGAGAAAGTCAAGAGTCTCCCCACATGGAGCCCATAGGGACCCTCTCTTTTCCACATGTCCACATCCTTCTTATTCCACATAGGAGTTCTAGAAGGATTCCTCTTGACTTCACACTCCTCCACATGCCTTCCACACGCTTGGCATGTGGCCTCTCTTATATTATTAGAACACATGGACATGAGCCCACCTCTTTATATGACTCACTCTTCCTATTTTCTAAAAAACTCATAATATCCCATACACAAATAACTCTCACCCCATACCAAGGTATTTATAATTCATACCTATGGTATTTACAATGAGCCATTCCACTCATCCTCTCAATCCCATACAATATCATAGAAAATAGAAATAAGTGAGAGCCGCTAGGCTATCACTTGATACTCAAACTCTTATCAAACATAGAGAAAAACAATACCAATGCCAAATTAAAAATATCAATTTTTAGCGTCACAACATCCATATAGAGGCCAGAGGTGTGCATTCCATCCATGCTTGTGACATGCAGATGTGGGGGGAACTGACCGAGGGAACGAAGAGATGTCACAAGATCCAGTCCTAAAGAGTGCAACGCAATCACCTTATACAAGAAGGCAAACAACATTGGGATCATGTTGCATCGAGGAATGGTAGTAATAATAGGCATGGTGAAGATAACTGGGTGAGTAGTGGAGAGGATGAGCAGGGGAGTAGATGAGTGATGAGAGTTGGAGGAGGGAGCATCGAGAAAAGCAGAGCAAGGGCAAAAGATAGATGGAGGAGGGTGTGTGGAGCAATCATGTAGAAGAGTAGGGGAAGATGAGAGCAATGTGGCAAAATGCCAAATGCCACAGACCTTATATATTATAAAGTTTGAGCCACCGTGATGACTGGAGGCCTGGAGGCCCAACGTTCCATCCAAATAATCATGACTACTGCCTTAATTAATCAAAATTCAAGGAGGGTGCTATCCAAATAATCATGAGTCATTTTTAAGCGAAGCAGCCAAGTGCCAAATGCCACAGACCTTATATTAATCAAATTTCGAGCCACTAGGGATCATCTTCTTCTTCTCCCTTTTCACCTAGAGGCCTGGTGTGCCATCCAAATAATCATGAGCCATTTTAAACCACTACCATAATTAATCCGAATTCCAAGAGGGTGCAGTCCAAATTTAATCATGAGCCATATTAATTGCAGGCCACCTTGATGGGTGGTAATTAATTGCCATAGCTAGTGGAGTCTTAGGTCCCACTCTAGATGCTACCTCGCCACCGATGGTAGTGGCAATTAATTTACGATGTGTCTGGTAATTATGAAGTAGATGCCATTGTCTTGATAATTAATTGGTAATTAACTATGTTAATTAAGTGCACTCTAGTGAGCATGCAAGCCCGGTGATGACTGATAAAATTAACTGCACTCTATTGATCATGAAAGCCCGGCGGCAATGGTAACCAGTTGCATATGCCACCATCTTGGTAATTAACTAGTAATTAGCTATGGTAACTAATTGCACTCCACTGAGCATGCAAGCTTGGTGACTCGTAATTAATTGCACTCTATACTATGATGACTAGTAATCAACTGTCAGCCTGGTATAATCATAGCCACCACAGACCTGGTTGATGAGAACCACCACCACCATGTAAATCATGAAGCCTAATCACCTCTAATAACTCATTACCATGCACTCTACTGAGCATGCAAGCCTAGTGGGGCTGGTAATAACTAACTACATTCTATTGATCATGCATGCAAGCCCAGTGGTGGTCACTGGTAGGTGAGTAATTGCGGCAATGTAGTGGCTAGTAATTAATTGCCAGCTCGATGGAATCTTAGCCGCCACCACATATGTGGTTGGTAATCTTAAACACCACCACCTACGGCCACCACTAGCAAAAGATGGCAGTAATTACCATAGACATAATTCATGAAGCCTAATCACCTCTAATCACTCATTACCATGCAAGGTAGTACTACCACCTTAAATTAATCAAAATTTGGGCCAATCACCGTGGTGGCTCTTACCTTGATACTCTTTCTCATGCATGTCTAAATCTAATTTGAAGATACTTTTGCCCTTCTTTTGATGTGGCACAGGTTGCATCTGGAACTTAATAGGTCTTACTAGATGAGAGGACACAAAATTAATGTAACAATTCGTAATTGTGGCCTCTCTTGGACAAGAGATGTCTTTTTGAACCAAAAAGCTCCAACTACCACATCCCACTTCTCATAGGTTGTTCCCCAATCATCCCTAAATGCTTCCTCAACTTTGTGCTTAGTGCACTGCAAGACAAAGAAAGGGTCATCTTCCTTGTTCTCCCCAGAGGCAGTGACAACTGCAAAGTTATCCCCCTCTTCCAGATAGTCAGTGAGGTCATCGAAACTCTCCCCAAACTATGGCAAGTCATTGTTTGTCACTTCATCTACACATAGAGGGAAAACTTGAACTTGCTGTGGGGGTTAAAGGTCACTTGTGCCTTTACCCCGATTATGTACAATACTCAAACACATATATAAATGAATGAAAAAGAAGATTAGGGTGGTTCTGCACCCACCAAAACTTGTGTGGCTCTCTGTCTCTCTCTCTCCCTCTTCTGTTCTTGCTTCTGTTGTGAGCACTCTCAACTAGTATCAGAGCCCGGGTGATCTAGCTGAGCGTGCATGAATGCTTAGAAGCTCAGCAGCTCTAATGAAAAAGAAGATTAGGGTGGTTCTGCACCGACTAAAACTTGTGTGGCTCTCTGTCTCTCTCTCTCCCTCTTCCGTTCTTGCTTCTGTTGTGAGCACTCTCAACTGGTATCAGAGCCCGGGTGATCTCTAGCTGAGCGTGCATGAATGCTTAGAAGCTCAGTAGCTCTGTGGGAGGAAGGAGAAGCTCTGTGGGAAGATTTGTGGGTGACTTTACTCGCATCCGAGTGTGCAGAGACCTTGAAGGAACCTTTGGAAAAGTCACTTTGGTTTTGCGAAGTGGTTTTGAGAGCCTGTTAAATGTTTTCAAAGAAAAAGTCGTTTTTTGAGCTTTTCCCTATTCCGTTCGATGACAGAGACTCCGTATTGACTTGTAGAGGCAACTATTGCTTGCTTTTGGTGTCCACTTCACTTTAGGAGCTTGGAAACACCTTCATTCTCGAATCTGGGATCATTTCATTGGATTTCTGACTCACTGTGTCAGTTCCTACGTTTTTCTGCCCAGGTGTTGGAACTCAAGTTTGGAGCAACCATTTGCAGATCTGTCAGTTTCGGTGGACTCAGGAGGTCCTAAAACTTCTATGTTGCTCATCATTCACACTCCGGTGGAGTTTACAAATAGCAATGTTTCCAAAAACTTTTTTCAGTCCGTGTATTGGACCCAATGATTGAGACCACGGTTTCCAAAACCGTCTGTCCCATTGCATTCCAGACGCCCAAAAACCCCTACCTGTCAGTTCTTACGTGATTCGGTGGAGGATTTTCAGAGTTATAGATCTCTGTGTATTCGATTTCATCTCTCTGTTATGCATTTTTCATTCTAAGGTTTTGAAACCTTAGATTTATGCCACATGGCTGTGGATAAGTGTTGACTCCCATTTCTCACTCATCGGTTGGGATTTTGGAGTTCTAACAGAAGAGAGATATTTGCAGATTTTCTTGCTGAGTCTGATTATGCAATGGCACCCATGCTTTGAGGCATCTTAGGTTCTATTTTCAGTAGCGGTCATTACCATGGGACCATGATTTCATGAGCATACCTTATGCAGATCACTCTGGTTACAGTTTGAGCAATGTGCGCTCATTCATGGTGTGCATTGGGTTGCAGTGGATGATTTATAGGCCATTTGGATGCATTGCGGTCCTTATTGGATGTGTTGATAGGCCCAAATTGCCTTGTGGGATGTTATTTTTTATGGATGCTTTGCACATGGATGCTATTTTATGCTGAGGGACAGCTTTGACACATTGCAGGTGATGTATTGATAGTGTTATCCTCTCTTGGATGAGATATTATTGATGCATATGCCCATGGACGCTGTTTATGCTTGAGCCATTTGGCACTTATTGGCATTTTGGATTGCCATTGCAATTGGCATTTTCTTTTGGGCCAGATTTGCTCATATGAATGCATAGTATATGCACATGAGTCCGATGCTTTGAGACATGAGTTTTGGTGATATTTCACTCTATTGTGGCATACACATTTGGGTGCACCTGGTATTTCGTGTGATTCTCTCTTGTAGGCACTAGCATTTGGGATTTTGCTTTATTTGCATTATGGAATCCTCTTCCATGTCTGAAAAGGAGTTTTTCAACATTAAAAAGTTTGATGGGACAAACTTTTCTTTGTGGAAAGTACAGATAAGGGATGTGCTTATTCAAAAGAAGCAGATTAAACCCTTGGCAGGGATTGAAGCTAAGCCTGCAAATATGTATGAGGATGATTTGAATAAGTTGGATGCATTAGCAAAATCTACTATTAGACTTCATCTTGCAGAGTCAGTTTATTTCATAGTAGTAAATGAGCAGACTACAGAAGATTTGTGGAAGAAACTGTGTGCCACTTATGAAAAGGAAACTGCCTCTAATAAAGTTTATCTCATGAAGAGGTTGTTTGAGCTGCAGATGAAGGAAGGGGTCTCCGTTGCTTCTCACTTAATGAATTCGATATTATTTTCAGCCAGCTTCAGGCTCAGAAGATGAATTTTGATGTGGAGACTAAGGCAATATTTCTCTTATGTTCATTGCCATCCTCATGGGATACCTTCCATACAGCTGTCAGTAACTCTGCACCTGGTGGAGTACTGAAATTTGATGATGTTATGGGTAGCTTGTTGGCCGAGGAGATTAGACGGAAGTCTATGGATGGCAATAAGCAGGATGCAGCCTTAAATGTGCAAAGGGGCAGATCATAGTTCAGGGGGAAGTCCCAAGAAAGAGGGAAGTCTCGTAGCAAATCCTCGGCACGGAACATTGAGTGTTACCACTGTGGCAAGAAGGGCCATATGAAAAAGGATTGCTACAAGCTGAAAAGAGAGCAAAAGGATAAGAAAAAGAATGCGAATTAGGGTGCAAATCAAAAGGAATAAAGTCCAAAGGAGGACAAAGGAAAAGTGAAGATCGAGGAGATTAATGCAGTCACACATGATAGTGACAATGACGTTCTCTTCATGTCCAGTTTATCTACAGAGTTGCTTACCACTTCAAATGATGCATATTCCCACGATTGGATTTTGGATTCTAGTGCTTCATTCCATGTTACTCCCCATAGGGAATGGTTCTCCACTTATGACAATGGAAAGACAGGTTGTGTGCATCTTGGAAATGACTATGCATGTGACATAGTGGGAGTAGGTGACAAAGTTTTCTTTTGCAAATGGGCCTGCATTTAATTTGAAACATGTGAGACATGTGCCTAAGTTGACCAAGAGTCTCATTTCAGTGGGTTAGCTAGATGATGCTGATTTTCATACCACTTTTGGCTTTTAGAGTTGGAAAATTCAAAAGGGCTCTATGCTTTTGGCCAGGGGTGCCAAGTGTGGGACTTTATATCCCTTACATGTATCAGGGGTATTTGATCATGTTGTTGCAATAACCCAGTAGCCAAGCACTTCTTTGTGGCATTGCAGGTTGGGGCACATGAGCTAGAATGGAATGAAACTCTTATGCCATTTGGATTATGTACCGCATTTAAGTTTCTCTGATTTTATTTTGTGAGCACTGTCTCTATGGGAAGCAAACTAAATCAGCCCATAAAAGAAGGGGAAAGAGAGAGTTTGAAAAGCTTGATTTGGTGCATTCAGACGTATGTGCTCCCATGCCTACACAGTCATTAGGCGGGGCTGAATACTATGTGACATTCATTGATGATGCAACTAGGAAAGTGTGGGCTTATGCTATAGCTCGGAAGAGTGATGTGTTCCAGGTATTTCAGAAATGGTTGGCCTTGGTTGAGAATCAGTCAGGTAGAACGCTTAAATGCCTATGGGCTGACAATGGTGGAGAATATCTCTCTCATGACTTTCAGCATTTCTATGATACTCGTGGGATTAAGAGGAAGCTCACATCCCCTCATACTCCAGAGCAAAATCTAGTTGCAGAAAAGATGAACCATACCATTCAAGAAAGGTTGCAATGCATGCTTTCCAATGCAAGTCTTTCTGGTGGTTTTTGGGCTGAGGCAATGAAGACTGCAATGCATGTGATCAATAGATCACCTAGTAAGAGTTTGGATGGTGGTATTCTTGAATAGGCATGGAGTGGCAAGAAGCCCTCTTACTCTCATTTACATATATTTGGGTGTGAAGCATATGCACATGTGCTAAAAGAGCTTCAAAAGAAGCTAGATCCTACGTCTAGGAAATGCATCTTTCTAGGTTATGGTGAAAATGGAGAGATGGGCTATCATCTCTGGGATCCAGAAGAAAAGAAGATCATACACAGCCATGATGTAGTCTTCAATGATAAGAAGATGCATAAGGCACCCATGAGGGATGTGGAAATGAGGAGAATCACTTTCTAGGATGTGAATCCACTTGCATATGTTGATAGACAGCGAGCTGTCCATGCACCAAATGTGCAAGAAATGGTACCACCAAGTACTCCCACAGGTATACAATCAAGGGTAGATGATGGATCTTCTATTGGTGGAAATGATGAGCCAAATGTGGCTGATATGCAGGTGGGACAGCAAGCTGAAATGCCCTTGAGAAGATCATCTAGACTGTCTAGACCACCTGATAGGTTTGTTCCAAGGGTAGACTATGTGATGCTTACTGATTGCAGGGAGCCTTCTTGCTATAGAGAGGATATGAGGCGTGAGGATCAACGCAAGTGGGAGTATGCTATGCAATCAGAAATGAGTTCACTTATGAAGAATAAGACTTGGGACTTGGTTTCTTTGCCACATGGAAAGAAAGCATTGCCATGTAAATGGGTCTACAAGATGGTGGTCACAGGTGATGATGTGCCTAGGTACAAGGCCCGTTTGGTCACTAAAGGGTTCAAGCAAGAGAAGGGTGTGGACTTTGATGAGATATTCTCTCTGGTTGTGAAGATGACCACACTTAGATGCATGCTTGGACTAGTGGCATCAGAGGAAATGGAGCTTATGCAGATGGATGTCAAGACAGCTTTCTTGCATGGGGATTTGCATGAGGAAATTTACATGGTGCAGCTGGAAGGCTTTGAAGAAAAGGGCAAAGAGCATTTAGTTTGCAAGCTGAAGAAGAGTCTCTATGGTCTTAAGCAAGCGCCTAGAGAATAATATCAAAAGTTTGATGCTTTCATTTGGTCCCAGGGTTTTAGAAGGAGTGAAATTGATCACTGCCTCTACACTAAAAGGGCTAAGGATAATAGCCTGATAATCTTGGCACTATATGTGGATGATATGCTATTGGCTAGCAATAATACTTATGAGCTAAATGCATTAAAGGCCAAGTTGCATGAGGCCTTTGATATGAAGGATTTGGGACTTGCAGGTCATATTCTTGGTATGCGCATCACGTGTGATCGGAGTAGGAAACTCCTTTGGCTTTCACAAAAAGAGTATGTTACAAAAGTATTGCAACGTTTCAATATGGAGGGGCGGAAGGTAGTCAGTACTCCATTGCCTCCATATGTGAAACTGAGCCATACAGATAGTCCCAAATCAGATGAGGAAAGGGCCATGGATGGCCAAGGTTCCTTATGCATCAGTAGTTGGGAGTCTTATGTATGCTATGATAGCTACTAGAACAGACATTGCATTTACAGTGGGAGTTGTTAGCCAGTATATGGCTAATCCAGGAAAGATGCATTGGGAGGCAGTTAAGTACATCATGAGGTACATGAAGGGTACCAAGGAGATGTGCATCTGCTTTGGTAGAGGAGACATGCATGTACTTGGGTACATAGATTCAGACTATACAGGGCATGTGGATAGTAGGAGATCCACTTCTGGTTATGTGTTCACCTTTGCAGGTGGCGCAGTGTCGTGGATGTCTCGCGCACAAAAGTGCATTGCTTTGTCTACCACAGAGGCTGAGTATGTTGCAGCCACAGAGGGTTGCAAGAAGGATATATGGCTTGATCGGCTAGTGGGAGATTTGGGGATTCATACAGGTGTACCGACATTGCATAGTGATTCCATGAGTGCTATTCAGCTAGCACGGAATCTGGTCTTTTATGCAAAGACCAAACACATTGAGGTCATGTACCATTTCATCAGGGAGGTACTTAAGGACAAGCGCATAGAGCTTGTCAAGGTTCATACAGATGATAAACTTGCAGATATGCTGACGAAGAGTCTACCTAATCAACGGTTTGAGTATTGTCGTGTATTGATGGGCATTGGATAGTATGCTCACTGGTTGTTCTCCCTTAAAGGCACATTGTCCTTTAAGTGGGAGGTTGTGGGGGTTAAAGGTCACTGTGCCTTTACCCCGGTTATGTACAATACTCAAACACATATATAAATGAATGAAAAAGAAGATTAGGGTGGTTCTGCACCCACCAAAACTTGTGTGGATCTCTGTCTCTCTCTCTCCCTCTTCCGTTCTTGCTTCCATTGTGAGCACTCTCACTTGCCTCGATGTCTTCACAGTTGCAATGTTCTCACAATTGTCATGATCACCTATGATGCAAAACAAGAAAGTTTTCTTGTTTCAATCAGGTGGTTTCTTAAAAAGCCCCATATGTTGTGCAAACCACGAACTCCTTTAATTTTCTCGCAATCATGCCAGCTTCTCCTTTGCACTTCATCCACTTTCACTTCATGGACATTCTGCGTACTACACTATTATTAAGGCTTTGTTTACTATATGTTGAATGCACGCCTATGGAGATGTTGGGTGTAAGCCAACAAGTTACAGCATCATGGGCATCATTGAGCTTTTCTTGAGGGAGGTTAATTGGTGTTTAAATAGAGCTTGCTTAATAACAGCACCATATCCATCATGTTCACCCTTGTCGTGGCTAGACCCTAAAGAAATTCCACATCATTTTTAGGCTAGTCAGGGTTTGAACCTTGAGACAAAGTAGAATCCATGGGTTGATTTAAATTGAGAGATAGCACCATCTGACCAAACCCAATGTTGTTATATATTTTTTTCATGGGGATTTTCTTTTTTCAACCATTCCCAATGCAGTAGAAAAGCATGCTGCACAAATAAGTGTCATGTTCCCTATCATTTGAAATATAGAAATGGTATGTGCGTTGCATTGACCTAGACTCTTGTGAGTCAGCAACAAGCAAATTGGCATCAGTTGTAGAAAAATCAAGCAAATGACTGTACGTGATATGCACAAGAATTGTTATCTGTTTGTTTGTACTAGGGAGCACTTTGTATCTCATCTTGTTCTTGAAATGAATAATTTTCAGTGAAGTCTATGACAGAGACAATAGTGTCATGGGGAAAATTGGCAAGGCACGTCCTGAACTGCTTATTGTGGAGCACATATTTTGGGATGTATTGAACCATGTGACTTATAAGCCTGAGTGCTCTTATATGATAGTAGCCATTTCCTTTTATCGAATTCTTCAACATTGACATTTTTCAATTTCCTCCATTTTAGAGAAACATGGTTGTCTTCAGTCATTTCATGTGTACAGACATGAAATGTCTTCTTCTTCAACTTCAGAATGCAATGCTTGCATGTGTCATGAATGCAGTCAATGCAGTGCCACTCACGGTCTCCCTTTGGACAAACCACTAGCTCCCACAAAGACCTTAGGCTACAAAGCCTGCTCTCCCTTTCAACACATGATTAGGATCTAGGTGGTCTACAAAAGACTATGCATTCATCGAGTAGACATGGGCATCGATCCCCATGGAGCAACACTCCAACACAACCATATATCAAGTCATTCATAGCTTGCCAAGCCAAGTCAAAATCTATGTGTGTTTTGCAACAACAAACATTCTTGTCTTTTAGTTTCTTGATGTACCAGGGATTACAATGTTCAAAGCTCCTGTGCCGAGATACAACTCCATCTGTTGACCCAACATGCGGGCACAACAATACAGTGAGCCCCCTTTTAAATGGAACAACAATATAGAGAGCCCCCTTTTTGGACTACTAAAACAATACAAAATACTACAAAACACTGTACGTGCAAAAGTGCAGAGTAATTAAACTAATCAACCTATGAGAAAATAAAATATTAATTTCAACCCCCGGTCTACTAGTTTAATATAGTCACATATAATGAATCTAATAATTGAACTAATCAAGCTATAGCAAAACAAAACAATTTCAACCACTGTGTTGGTTTAGGATAGCCACAATTTCAACTACCGGGCTAGTTTAGGACACAGTCACAATTTCAACCACCGGGTTGGTTTAGGACAAGTTTAGGACAGTCACAATTTCAATGAATAGGTTGGTTTAGGATAGTCACAATTGCAACCATTGGGCTGCTTTGGGACATGGTCATAATTTCAACCCCACCAGTCTAGTTTATCCTGACAGTCTCAACTTCACATATTAGACAATAACAAGTATATTGATTTTCATTTATGAATTTCACAATTTCGATCAGTAATAACTGATGTTTGTCTTGAACCAGCATCGGGTTGGTTTAGAACAATCACATCAAATCCAAGCCATCCCAATCTAGAAATTAATTGATATATGACCCGAATACTAGGAAATTACGTACGCGATAGGTAGGGAGGTTTGAGTGGTTTTGAGGTTGAGAGAGAAATTTGTAATAAAGTGTTGTGAGGAGTTTTTTGGAGAGGTTTATGATTAAATTTTGTTTTGAAGTTGTTGCGTACATAATAAGTAGGGAGGCTTGAGTGGTTTTGAGGTTGAGAAAGAAATTTGTAATAGATTGTTTTTTTTTGTTGAGGAGTTTTTTGGAGAGATTTATGATTAAAATTTGTTTGGAAGTTGTTGCGTACATAATAGGTAGGGAGGTTTGAGTGGTTTTGAGGTTGAGAGAGAAATTTGTAATAGATTGTTTTAAGTACTAAGAAACACAGTAATTTCAACCACCGGCTGGTCAACAACTAATGTCTGTTCAACCACACTGGTTCAAGACAATCACAGAATTGGTGATTGAGCTGAACTAGCCACGGTTGTATGATGTTCCAACCACTGGGCTGGTTTAGTAAAATAACAATTTATTGCTTTTTTGTTGCAAAATATATTGTTACTAATTTCTTCTCAACCACATTGGTTTAGGACAATCAAATAACTAATGTTTAAGGTGAACTAGCCACGATTGCATGATGTCCCAACCATCGGGATGGTTTAGGACAATAATAATATATTACCATTCTATTGCAAAATATATTGCTATTAATTTTTGTTCAACTACACTGGTTCTCAGGACAATCACTGGTGTTTGAGCTAAACATCCATGGTTGCATGCTACTCCACCAACCACCGGGCTAGTTTAGGACAATCACATCAAGTCCAAGTTGAAGAAATGAAACAAGTAAACTATCCCAAAGCTCAATCACAAACAACCACTGGGCTGGTTTAGGCACCACTAACCTGCATTGTATCAAGCATGTGTATGATGTGCTCGTCAAACACCTTGCACCATGTCAGCTTTTTACAAATGTCCTTTCTATTTGGAGAAACTCTCTTATTTTTGTGCCAAAATGTCATCACTCTAGCAATGACTTCCGCACTTAGGCCGTCTCTCCTTTTCTTACGTTATATTGAACCCACAGACTCCTCAGATCGGGATGATTGTGCATTTCTCCTTTGTTTTAACATAGCTAATATCGCCCTCTTTGCAGCTAGTTGATTTCAGCTGTGCACCCCTTTCACTTTTTGTAGGCCATTTCTTAGGCTAGAGAGCATCGTCTCTTGGACGTGCATCTCTCGAGGTGTTGGTAGGATTGTTACTCATGCAGGCTAAAGCTTGTGAAGACTCGAGACAGTTATTCACCTAAATGCCCCAATGTTGCTGCCTCAAATGCTCCCACCAATTGTGGCACCACAGCTCGTATTCTTCACTCCGATGGCAATCGTCGAATGTGTGCATCAACAACTACTTCTTACTACTACTCTGCAAGGAGTCTTCTTTCATGTTTCTCCCTTCACAAATGTTGCAAAAGTGTCTTCCATTGCCGTTTCATGCCATTGCTTTTCTCGACCCACAATCTATTCCTTGTGCTTGACCGAGCTTTTCATCTTTCCTATCTCATAGCCTCTGTCTACTTCTCTTGCAAGCCATGGCGAGCTGCATGTTGCCATTGATGCCATGGCCACAATCAGTCTAGAATAGACCTAGAGAAGCTAGCTTGTGAGGTCAGCAAAGAAAAGAAGAAAACTTCCCCGAAAGAAGACAATGCCAAACCAAAGTCTACACAAGGTCACATCGAGGTGCGTGCGGGTTGTAGGGTGTTTGCAGGGTGGGGGCAGGTTGTAAGTACTTAATATTCTAAGATTCAATGGGTCAGGTTTTCCCCCTCCGGCGATACACGTTAGCAAAATTAGATATCCCAAATAAGTGCAATGTGGCCTAAAATGCTTAAAAACACAAATAGGGGAAAGGGCACACTATCAGGTTTGGTGTTGTGTATTATGAAATGCAATGAGCTTTGGCATGCTTGTGAGCCATATAGCAAGTAAGTGCATGGAAAAAGAAACAATTCAAAATTGTTAATAGTGTTGGATTTATTAAAACATCTTTGCACATGCACAAATTGCACATTTTCAACTTCTTCAATTTTAGGGTGAATCTAGATACCAATATAAACAACTATTAATGTTTTAAGACCACCATGTAGTAGTCCCACTAGTTTGAATTCCAAATTTTGAGCCCATTTTGTTTTATAACAAATCAAAAAAGTTTATGGAGCGTGCTCTCAAATGGGTGTGCATCACTTCAACACAACATTGGAGGCATGTGAACCCATAACTAATGTTCTAATTTAGGTGTGTCTTTAGGTTGAGGAGAAGCTAGCGTAGTGTACTTTTGAATGATTACTTGGTTGCATGTATGTAGAGAATAAAATTTTGATGTTTTTGAATAAATTGCCATGCCGCACATGCAACATATCACTTGTAATGCTTTAACGGTCTCATTCCAAATCCTTATTTCATAATTTTTTGGAATGTGTACTACAACTTGAAGACAAAATTTGCCGAATTCCATTAAGCAATGCATAAGTTATGGGCCATGCAAGATACCTATATATATAGAAAATTCCCTGAACCTCACCAAAAATGGCTATACCCAAGCAAACAATGACTCTCTCTCTTTCTCTCTCTTGCACGTGCGTGCCTTGATCCTCAATATCCTCCAAAGAATCGCTCCATGACTTGTTGTTGCTTCCTTTGAGCTATGCATGCACAAAGAACTGCTAGACTCCATGTTGATCCCCCACTCCCTAGAAAAGAGTATGCTTGTGTGCATATTCTTTGTTCCATTTGAGAGACAGAGTTTCCTATTTCATCTACCAAAAATGACTTTAATAATGAGAGGGTGAAATGCCTACCATCTAGGAAATTCGTTAGTCGCTTGATCACACAGCCACACTAGATCAACTCAAACTTGTCTTTGCCATGGGCTCCACGTTCTATATTTATATTAGTACATTAGAGCTCATCCTTGTAGATTGGAATCCAAATGTTAGAACTTGAATTAATGTTGGAGCCAAATGCAATCTAGAATTTGATATAAGAGCATACAAAGGACAAACCCCATGTGCACTATATAGGGCCTCTCTTCCTCATTGCTACATTTATTGGATGTGCACACTGATGTTATTACATGCTTCCATGTTTTTTGATGATATTCCTAAAAACCTAGATTATGTTCCATTGTGTACTTGCAAAAAATGCAAAGATATGCACATTGGTCAATACAATGACTTTTAAAAAATTGTTCCATTCATTATGTTTTCATATAATTATAAAAAACAAAAATTTTCATTTTCTCTATCTATTATGATAAACCATGCTTGATTCCAAGTTATATACATTGATTTAAGCTTCTTGGAAGATCTAGGTGCCATGAAAAGCCGCCGTTAGGAAACTATTCTCATATCCAAATAGGGGGGGTCTAGAAAGACATCATTGGCATGTGGTTTTTGTTATGCTAAAAAAGAGGTAAGAGGTCTTTTTTTGTTGGGCAAGTACAATATTAGGTATTGTTAAGGTTGAGATGGATGCTAGCATTATGCAAGACTTTGCTTTTAAAGATAGATGAAGGGATGCTTTATTAGGGATGCTAGGGTTTGGGCTGATGTTGTCAGTTGAATGATATTCATTTGAATAAGGGGGATACAAGCACAGGATTTGTGAATTCTCTCGTGGAATGCATATGGGGTTTTTAGTACCTTAGCTATTTCCACAGTTAGAAGGCTGCCATATATGAACTTGGGCTTTTCTTTATAGCAGGCATCCTAGAGGCATGCTTTTGATCTTTGAGCCCTCCTTGAGCAACCTATCACAATTGGAGACCTCGATCTTTGAGCCCTCCTTAAGCCACTTGTCACAATTAGAGACCTTGATTTTTTTAATAAAAAGATCCAATGGTGTAACATTGAAAGCTTGTATCCAAAAGCACATACTTGCTTTTTATTGCAGGCTCAAAGTTGCAATGTTTTACACATACAGCCCTAAGTTCAGCGGCAAGCTAGATTTGATGATTATCACTATGCCTTTTGCATTTACTTCAAAAGCGATGTAGCTTTCCTCTTCAATCTTCTGTGATTATAATTATATGGGACCTCTTGAATTCTAATTCAAGGATGTGTAGGGAATTTGGACAGAACCTATTCTTGTACTATGCTGTCGTTGGATTCTTGTTAGAAAGAAAGCATGAACATTGGATGCTTAATTTCACTTGCTTCTTGCTGTAAGGTTTAACAAGTCGTTTGATTATTGTATTGCATTCTCTTTCGATTCTTACTAGAAAGAAAGCATGACTTGTCCACTTCTAGACTTCATATTAGCACCGCTAGCTCTGCATTAAAATCATCTCAGGTTTTGAGTCGATTGTCATTATCAAGCACGTTGTTTCGCTTGTGCCATTCTCCTCTATTGCGTCCGCATTGATTTTTGATAATTTATATCACGCGACTGATTAGAGTGATGTCGTTCATGAAAAATCAAGCCAAAGTTTCAAACTGACCCATACTCTCCAAACTGGGATTGATCATGTTTAGCTATAGTAGCTTATTTAATCGAAGAGTCCCACTTTGCAAACCTTACTACATGAGAGTAAGCTTTCGTCAAGAAGTTCTAGGAGTGTTAAATGATCATCAATTGGAAGTTTGCGTGCTGGTGCATCGCAGGACCATTTGTTCTAGCTTTAAGTGTTGCCAAGAACACCATGATCTTTAGTTGGAGGGATGAGAACGTGGTTGCAATATGGAGAGCTTTCCTCGGAATAGGAAAACCTTTCACACTGGCACAATAAAATGTTTGTAGATGATTTTTGTTTGCTTAGGGAAGCGTAGAAACTTATCCAGGAATCACTTTCTTCCCTAATCAATGGAGCTAGTTAAGAGCCTCAGATCGTGGGGCAAAAAATGATGAGTGTGGAAGCTTCTCTTCCTCTGCCTCAATGGCAGATTGCCCATACCCCTAGCTCAATTTGCTTTGTTAATCTATCGCGCAGAGCTCTATTAAGCTATCCTTTGCATGTATATAATCAATTTCAATGGTTACCTTGAGGTTCTGTTGTCTAAATATATAAGCACAAGTCACGTTTTGTAAGCCTTATATGTTGCTGCCATCAATAGACATGCTATCCTCTACTAGTTCGCGTCACACATGGGGATCAATAGTTTTGCTCTAGAATTTGAGTGAACGCTGTTGAGCAAGTCCTTAAGATTGCCAAGGTTGAAGGCTAGGAAATTGGTAAAATTCCGATGACTTGACATCAGAGTCACTCTCAATGTCAATTTCAAGAGCACCCTTTGGCGACCCCTTTGGACCCAAAAAGGGTTCTTTTTAGCAAGGTCTTTTTTTTAGTTTAATAGCAAACATATCCTCCAAAATTTGGCTTTGAATCCAATGATCCACCTACTAATTCATATCTAAAGTATTCATAAAAGTTATGGTTTGCAAGTTGTCTGCCAAAGTTAAACATTAGCACCCTCATGCACTTTGCTCGTTTTCTATTTGTAGGAATAGGTTAACATGGGAGTCATTAGAAAGATGTGGGTGCAAAGCATATCCTTGAGTCACTATTGGTTTATGTGCTATCGATTCTTCCCTTCTTGAATAAATGTTTAAAGGAAGTGGACAGATGCATACTAAAGTTGGTTTGGGAAGGGAGATGGCTACATTCGAGGTGGAGTTACTTTTTTCTTCCAAAGGGGATGGGGGTATAGGCCTGATGAACATGAAGACAAAAAATGAGGCGCTATGTCAAAAAACTCTCGCATCATCTTCTTCGGATGTGGCTGCAACCTGGCACTCTTCTGCTAGGGTGGCGTAAATTTCCCATGGTCGAAAGACTAGGCTTGTCAGAGTCGTCATGCATTGCAACGTTTGGTCATGAGTGACCTGGCCAGTTTGTGAAAGGATTGATGTACATGGTCATAGTGGATGAGCTGTTGTGTTGCTAGAATTGTGTTCATATGCAGGGGGAGGCAAAAGGTGCATGGTTGTGGCCAGTCAATCTAGAATCATTGTTGGTGTAATGACACTAGGATTGTGCTGCATTGGAGTGGAATCGAGTGTTGTGAGAATGAGGTCAGACCAGTATATGAAGGCTATTCTTGTGCGGGGCTAGGGTGACCTCCAAGTTAGTCCAAACATGGTCGAGTGTTGATGTCGTGGGCACTATTATTAGTTATTGTAGATTGTAATGAGACATGAAGTCTTGAAGTTGTCACGTTGTATTGGAGGGCCTATTGCACTCTATGTTGAAGTCACCCACTGTGTATGTGACCGTTGTGGTTGGGACATGTTGGAGCATATATTGTAGAGTTTGAAGCAGAGTTTTTGTGGAAGTCGTAGGTGATTTGTATAGATTAATGATTGCCACTTGTAGTTGTTGATGTGTGTGGAATATTGTTAGCAAGCACTCACACTCTTGGTTGAATATTTCATGACGAGCATTCAGACAGAGTGAGGGTCTGTAGTATGTCGAGATTTCGAGCCCATCATCCATAGAGGCGTGCATGAATGTTAGTATTTGCAGTTGTTGTCTCCCTTGGGCCCGTGTCTCTTGTAGGCAAAGGACTATTGCAGCGCACATGTTCTGACAAACACTGAATGTCTATGTACAAAGGGGCAGACCTTGTGTTGAGAGATTGTATCATGCTTACATTTTACGTCTCATCAGTGAAGTCTTCATGTTTGAATGCCCACTTGCAATAAACCCTTAGTTGCTTGATCTCTCGTTGAACCATTGGGTCTACCCTGATATTCCTCTATTCCACCTTTGCTATGAGGAAGAGTTTGGATGGTTCACATACACCAAAAAGTGCAGTGTAAACGAGGCCATGTGTTTTAATTCCAGATGGGTCAAATGTGATCGAGTCCATGGTCAACCCCTATGAGCGATGCATAGTTCAAGCAACTACTGACTGGAGGGGGAACTACTTTTGTGAAATGGTATTGATGTATTTCTTTCCAACTTGGAACTCTCGAACGACATGTATAATCGGTGTCCACCTAGGCTACGTTCCGTTTCGGTACATGAATCTCTTTGGATAGGTCATGAACGTCTTCCCTGTTGTCGCATCTCCAAATAGAAATAGATGGAACCTTCTAGAAAAAGGGAAAAAAGAAGAAACATAAAAAACAAGAAAGGGAGAAAACATAAGTAAAGGAAAAGGGAAGGGAAGGGATGGGGAAGGGAAAGGAAAGGAAAAGGGAAGGAAAGGTTAAGGGAGAGGGAAGGGGAAGGGATGGGGAAGGGAAAGGAAAGGGGAAAGGGATGGAAAGGGAAAGTGAAGGAAAGCAAAAGAAAAGGAAAAGGGAAGGGAAGGGATGGGGAAGGGGAAGGGGAAGGGGAAGGGAAAGGGAAGGGGAAGGAAAATAAAAGGGAAGGAAATATTTCATAGCGTAAAATCTATGAACGTAATATTGGGCTGTTGTTACGAGTAACGGGTTCTGACCGTATCATGTTGCATATGTGATTCTGCGTTCCTGCATGTGATGTACGTTGTTTGGGGTGTTGTATCTTCAACAAGCATTGTACTAGAGGTTGCCATGGGTGAGAAAGTGACGAAGAATGTGGGTGGCCCAATTTGGCGAACCATAGCAAACAACTCTCTCTTTAGACAGTGCTTGTAATCAACATATGTACGCAAGCATGTGAAGTCACGGTAACCGATCCTGGATTGCAACAATTTCTCAATTTTTGTGTCGACCAATGCATCCTTCACTTGCAATGTTGCTCCTCTTAGTTGACCTTTATGCATGCGGACCCATGTTGATGAAATAACTTGTCAAACAAGAACCTTCATTGTCTTGAAGATTAAGTTCTCAATGCATGTAGCAAATCATCTGTCTCTATTCAACAACTCCCACTTAACATTGTCTTGGTAGCTTGTTTGTTCTGGGATGTTGTACAAATGTGGCCACCCATAAAATAATGTCGGGAACACTAGCTCCTCACAGTGCTTTTCTATGAAAAGGCTAGGTGGTGAGAACCCTTCAAATGGCGCAATGACTACCGGCTTGCCTTGGAAGTCAACCACTTGTTGCATTGTGCATAGGCTGTGGACCAAAGTGTCTGTATGTATGTCGTTTCCAGTGTACGAGATGTATGTTGTTTCTTCGACTTCTTTCTCGGCCTCTTGCATTGTTTGTAGTGCATGAATGTGTGACAGCCACAACAAATTAATTTGAACATTGTTTCCTGCATAAAGTGGTGTTTGTAGAAGCTCATGCAGGGCACACATCATTGCTATGGGGCGAACCAGGACACTCATGTAGTTGTGAGAGTATTATGTTGTGCTCTGTCAATATCTACAAAAACATTAACAACACTACCGTGCAACCCATATTGGCCTTTGTACGTGAGCTCCCCAATTTGTGCGAATGGTATCCTTATTGCCACCAGCCTTTCTTCAGTTCGATTCAATGTGGACATGTATGTGCTTTTTGGCGCGAGAACCATGTTCTCCGAGCAATTCTTTGGCCTCGCTTGTCGGTGCACTTGGTTGAAGCAGCTGGAACAAATGCACTACTCATTTAGCAACACATCACTAAGCTTGATGCCTACACTTTCAAAAAGGAATTTCATTGATGGACTCAACCAGTGGAGTTTTGCATGGAATGCTAAGCTATTTCAACACTCGCAAGGGTAGCTTGGTGTGTCCTCCACCTTTTTCTTATACAATGGCTGGGCACCCACATTGCCTCTCTTTCTTTTTCGTAGCCACTTGTGGGCTTGTGGAATGTCCCCCATCTCTGTTATACTAGCTCTCTTGTTGGGGTGTCAGTGGGTATGCTTTGTACACTGGCTTGTGATGGAGCGTGTACAATGCCAACAATATGGGTCATTGATGCCCACAGCCTGTAAATCTTGTCGCGAACAGCGCATAAAGAGTACTATGCATGGGGATGCTGTTTCAAAGAGTGAAATCCCACCTCGGTTGTAGTCAAGTAGGGAGAACTGCATAGCATCTTGATGAGGTCTGCCTCATCATCCTTTGTCCAAGTGGTGTACCCCCTCTTTTTTGTGAGTGAAACCAATGGCTGAAAGTAGGAGGGGAGCTTATGAGCAATGTGTGGCGAGGTTGGGTGTCAGAACGTCCAATGTCCACTGTTTTGGGTGGCCTTGATTCATTCCAATAAATGAGCGTGAAACTGGCGGGGTGGTTTGCAGAGATGCATACCAGGAAATCATGCATCAAAGCTCTCAAGTCGACGGACGACATCTGAAGTGCAAATGATATGTCTGCCTTCTGTAAAGGCATGGCCTGAGCACTGTAGGGTGTGTTGAGGAAGTCATACTAAGGTGTTTTTGTTAGATATCAATGCTCCACTCGCGTGTAACTATGCGGGAACCAGCTAACTCTACTTGTAAGCCCCCCATATGAGGAGAAGGCATTTGAGTAGCTTGGTTATTTGGTAGGTCCTGGTTTGGATACCATATGGGGGCCATGTGTGGCCTGATGGCTAGATGGCTTCAGATAGAGTTGGCACACTGCCAACTAGGCTACATGCAAGTGCGGGAAGGCATCCCATGACTGACCGCACTGAGGGTAGACGAAGCATTTCTCGGGGCAGCCCACTCTCGGGCTGCGGGCCCCGTTTGGAGCCCCAGATAATCTCGGATGCCTTTGGGCTCAACGGAGACCATAGGTGAGTTGCTCTATTCTGCACCATGATTCTAACGTATGGTCGGTGGCCTATTTCGGGACCGATCTCTAGTCAACCGTTTTGGGCCGACTGGGTCGGTCTCCCAATTGGGTCTAATCGATTACGACTGGTGGCTATATAAGAGCAAGCCCGTGAAGCCCATTATCATCACTAGCTACACCAACCCTGATTCCTTAGCATCTAGCCTCCGTCCTCTACTATTTCCAGCATGCCATCAAAGCTTCTCACACAGGAGCGCACGGATGGGAGGCAACGCCATCTATTGTATCAGTTTTATAGCAATCAAATTTTTGATTCTCCATACTATCTGCTTTTCTCTCATGCATACGAGATCCTGTTATCTGTTGAGCACAAATGTTGTATTATTTTATTACAGTTTTCCCCCCCTGGGTTGCCTGTATAAGGTGCTCATGCATAGTGTCCAACAGTGTCTCTCATGATTTCCCTAGTAAAAACTGTGCTACACCGAGAAGCAGGTCTGTGAAACTCTCATTGTCCTTGATACACTCTGCATCCCAAGTGAGGTTGTATGTGTACATCACAACCCCCCCATCAACAAATTCTTGGATCAAACGTGATAGAATGGCTCGTCGGTCTGCTACACAAGACAACTACAACCAACTTGATGTTGTTAGATAGGACATGAATGTTTCTTTAACTGCGAAGGAGCAAATGGGCGGGCCTTATTGTTGCATGATCCTCGAGGTTTGACCCATCCGCTATAATAATTTGTTCCAATGAAGAAATGTCCAGGTTGATCTTTACCACCACAAAGGCAATTGTTTCCATCACTGATGTGAAAGGAACTCTCCCGCTCTGCATCTGCTGGACCACCCATGGTACATAAACACTAATACTCTTCTCGGTTATGAGGTAAAGAGTCCCATCAAAAGGCTCTACTTTCACCACACTAGTCATTGCATCAACTCATAGAGACACGTCGCAGGTTCCACCTTCCCCAATATGTTATTGAGGGACCCTCTACCCTGCTAACCTCCAGAAATTCTCTTAGTTGGAAAACGTAGTTGTGAGGATCATGGAGGGTCACTGTCCCATAGAAATCCAAATCAATGAGGTCCACACGCATGTACGTGGGATACGTTGCATCCCTTGCTTTGTAAGTGCCATACTTGGCTACCATGCGGCCTTGAAATGCAAAGCGATTATTGACATATTCCGATAGCTCTACTATTTTCAACATCTGCAGTGCATTGGAATGACCAATTCTATGGTTTGAATTCACCAATGCCCTTATGTTCGAAGGGTTTTCCTGCTAAGGATTCTCTGACACCCGGTTGTCGCTCTCAAGCACATTCTCGTTCTATAGTAACAGACTCTTACATGTTGAATATAAGCATAAACATTCACAACTTTGTGAGCACCGCTGTGTGCTATATGTCCGATGATAATGTATTCAATATTCCAAGGTAATCAAGTGCACGGTTTGCTTGTACGGCATACACATGCAAATCGTTATCATAAGAGAATTTAATAAAGGCGACCGTGGAGGGGCGATGATTTACGCGCATGTAGGTAGTCTTGGGTGATTTTGTAGTTTTGTTAACATTAAACGACAGTAGGTAATGTTCGGAACAAATGTAGGGACGGGTTGGAGAATGTGCGGTTGGACCAATCCGGAGATGACAAAATGGAGGCGGCAACAAAAGTACCCAAATCCTATTTTTTTTCGTTTTGAGGGAGGCCCTCAAATCGTTACTAAGGCCTCCCTCTTATTATGACGGAAGGCCAAAAGAAAGAAAGAAAGAACCGTCTATTTCCAACGAAGGAAAAAACTTTGAATTGTGGGCTATTTTGGGCAAACCCTAGAGGAATTCACCTTGACCTAAAGGTATTTGAGCCTTGTTACTGTTGTGATATCGCTTGACTTTGGATTTGTGTTAGCTCAGTGGGTGACGTGAGTGCCTCCTCTGCGTTTTACCCTATGCTGCAGAGGAGACACTCACCTCACCAATTGATTCAACGCATGCTGCACAGCACACAATTACGATCGCCCATCTTTGATCTTACATTTACAGGTGCTCGATTTCGCTTTGGCTCTTCGAATCCCGTATTTGAATCTCTTACTTCTTTAGCTGCCTTCTTTGAAGAATAGTTTTAATCCCTTAATTGTGGATTTGCGTCCACATCATGCGCCAGTTCTTGGTTGGCTCAGAGCATAGGGGCAAACCGCGGATCTTGCAACAGGTAAATCGTCCGATGCATTCCAGATGATGTCTCCACGTAGCTGTAAGTGGGGTGATGGTGTACATTGTAGGGGATCGCATGTGATTCAAACGCGATATGATCGGGTGTGACCTTATATGACTAATCGTTGCTATGTGAGCCCCCGTGTGTTGGTAATTTCTGGAATACATCGCAGCATGATCCAAACGGGATCGTACTGCTTGAGATATGATTTTCTTTTTGTTTGTTTGTAATTTCTGGAATACTCTGACTGCGTGTGGACTTGTTTATAGAAGTGGGAGTGCAGGCATGATGGAGAGATTTGTTACTTTCAACGGAACACCGTGCGCAATATCATAATACGTCGAGTGTGAGGTGCTGCGATATTGTGTTTTTTTGGCTGTCAACGATGGAGTATCATCAGATTTCAGTTTTCTCTAAAAGTGGTTTTGCCAAGCTTTTTTGTCTGGAAAGAAATGCTTTAAAATCTCCAACAGGTTCTGCTGGCTAGGTCCTCTTCAGGCAGATGATAGATCTCCATGGCAGGGGCCTTGTGTTACTGCCTGCAAGACTGTTTGTGCCTTTCAATATGGATGGTCTGGTTAGACTAGCACCTGAGTCTTCACAGACCAGGGACGCTATCTGAATCTCTCACTGATTACTGTTTGTGTCTTTGGTACATGTCATACTTATTGCAATAGTGATTACTGTTTGTCTTTGGTACATGTCATATTTATTGCAATAATGACTGACACTCATCAAGGCTCCCCATTTACATCTATTACCTCGGTGAGGCCATAGATGATATGTTTGGATTCAGTTGGAATTCTTGGCTTTGAATGTCCCATAAATCACTATATCCTTAGTTGGATCTTGATAAGGTATGAGTGCTCTTCCTCATTGGGTAAGAGGAATTTGGAATCATCTCTTGATTGCTTGGGGATAATACTTGAAAATATTAGGACAAAAGCTTTTCAACTATGGAGATATTGGTAGAAACCTTCTAGGCCATGGAAGGCTAGCCATCCTTGGTCGCCCTTGTTGCTCGAATAAAAAGTGAAGCTCCACTTCGGAGGTGAAGGTAAAAATTAGGTAAGGTACGGATCCCTAAGTGTTGTGATGCTTGAGTTTGGGCATTCATTTAGATATATGCCTTTCTATTTGTCCCACTCTTTTAAAGGATTTTGAAGTAAGGTGCTTACACAATTCATGGGCTTACCTTTGGCACTTGGCTACAAAAGCATAGGGAATGGTAGGACGACTTCCCTTCAACACAATGTATTCATAATGAAAGTGAAAAAGATTGCTTTGATGTACCTCTTTTGGAGGTCTTGCTAATGGGCTATACTTGTGAGAACGTGAAGCTACCTAATGTAGCAACTCGATGTTTAGCAAGGGGCATGGAGAATCAATGGGCTTGCCTTGGGCGCAACAAGTTAGTCTTGGATGTTATGTCACCTTTTGAGATGCCCATGCTTGTGTGAATCAATGCAGAGGGCAGTGTGGAGGAGGGTGATGTAGAAGCGCAAAGCTAGGAAAGAGGAAGGGGACGGAGATGAAAGCAGGTCATGGGAGCTAGGGGCAAACCCCCAATCCGCACATCAAGCGTAAGTATTTTCCTAGCTTTCTCTTCCTTAAATGCTAAATCCACATGTTTATCAACTTTGGATTTGATCTCATGTAAAATTAGATTATCAAGCTTAGAAATAACATGTGAAGGGGAATCACTCACACATTGGTGTACGGCTTCTTGAATGCGTTCTTGGCTAGATTGCTTCTCTAGTTGGGTCTCTAATGTGGCTAGGCGCTTGACTACGGGAACCATCTACGCTTTCAGTTCTCAATTCTCCCTTTGGAGATTCTCGATTTGTTCTTCTGTACTCCAAATGTGCTTGCGCTCACCCAACCTTGTTCGAGCAGTGATTGGAGAAAAACCCTTACAGAGGAACACTCACAGCTTGCACAAAAGACTTTACCTTGGTTTTGGTCATATTGAGTCAATGTTGTGTATTTTTTTTAATCATTTTTTTTCGTCAAAAGAGCAGCGTCTGGTTCCATCAAGTTTCGTATACTATTCCATTGGGTTTCATCAATAGCTTCGTTGCATTTTGCTATCCAGCAATGCAATGCTCAAGTTGGGACAACGGTCGTAAGTATCCAACAGAGCAGACTATTCTAGGAGCTATTGACAATGACGACTAGCGCCAATGCCAGTAGGACGAATGATGAGTTGAGTTGCTACAATGGTGGCTCTAGCAGCAAGTTGAACCCTACACAAAGCACTCTAAGGGTTCGAACAACAAAGGCGGCCCTGCTAGTAGCTTGAATAGTAGCTTGGACCTTGCTAGTACAAAACAAAACATACTGGACCCTACTAGTACAAAACAAAACATACATGGTTCTTAAAGCATTGCTAAGGGTTCGAAGGAGAGCAATTCAAGATGTGAACGTTTACTTCATTCTAGTGAGTGAAGGCCACTTAAGTAGATTGATAATACAATTCATGTGCATCATCTATATAGTAATCCTCAACCGTTTTAGGGCGAACGTTAACTTCATTCTAGTGAGTGAAGGCCACTTAAGTAGATTGATAATACAATCCATGTGCATCATCTATATAGTAATCCTTGAGATTCTAGATCCACTTCAATTATCTCAATTGCACTATCTTTAGAATCTCTCGAACTCTCCATGATTCACTCAAACCATGTCCCATGACATCAACATCATTGCTTCCATCAAATAAATGCATGTGACCCTTAGTGACATGAATAGACTAGGGACTTGTTCTGAATAATACACAACAAATTCCATCCCCTCAACAAATGACTCTTACGTGTAGTGGTGATCAGTTACATTCCACGTTCTACACTATGGGAGTGAATAGTAGCTTGGCCTTACTAGGACCTCACTAGTGCTACCCCCTTATGTAAGAACCATGTATGTTTTGTTTTGTACTAGCAAGGTGGGTAGCACCAGTGAGGTCCCACACTATGGGGTGTTTGATAACATAGTCTAGTCTTATTGACCTCATGAGAAGGCTCAACCTCTTTCAGATATAGGTTTACATTGTCACCAAGTGAAATTGAGGACATGAAAAGATTAGGAAACACAATCAAAGTGGTAATGCTTTGGAGACTCAAAAGCTAGGAAATTCTTACCTAATATTAATAAGGGAGGTACATGAGCTATAGATTATGAGATGTGGAAAAAGCTACATACAATCGTCTTGATAGGGGTTCTGGAGGCAAAGCAAGGTTGGAAAATGCTCAAGCATGGTTAGAACTTGTTGGTTAGCACCTTTGTTTCAAAACCTAAGGTTCAAAAATGGGGATGTTGCTACATTTGAGGTAACATTCAATCAATTTAACAATTATTTGTGGCAGCATGGGTTGCAACAAACTTGATGCAATAAAATGGTTAGGGTCATCTATCTAGTTATTGATGGACTGATGACTTAGTATTTCTGTGGATTTGCACTACATTTTACATGCCCATGGGCTACATTTTGCACCAGAGTATGGAAAGTTTGCTGACTCTTCATTCATTGCATAGAGAGACCATATGGGCAAGCATGATGCACCTACCAAAGAGCCATCAAACGGGGAGGTGGTGTGAAGAAAAGTTCTATCAGCTCCACTTCATCAGGCAATTTTGTCAATGTTGGTATCGGTGAATTCAGATGAGGGTAGAGGCAAGGATGAAAAGTGGCGAGTCTAGAGTTTCACACACAATGCAAGTGGTATGTTGTGCACAAAGAAAAGGCAATTTATAGGCGAGGCAAAATCATGCTAAATGGATCAAAGCCCATTGGAGAAAAGGTTGCATGTGGAAGAAAAAGCAACCTAGTGTGAAATTGTGATTTGAATATTCTAAGGTTTTGGTAAAGTTTCTTTATTTTATTTTTTTATCTTTTTCAAAAGTTAGATTTGTGGGCCCTTTAAAAGGAAAAGCACCTTCATTTCCAACATTTCCATTTTATGCTCTTTGCTCTCCCTCCCTTAATATGCCACACAATCATCACCTTCCATGCTCTCATCTCTCCCTCCCTCACATCCATCCCATTACCTTGAGGCTTTTTCAAATCAATTTCGTTTCTAATTATTTACAGGCTTATCAAATTGGTTTCTAAAGCTCATGACATGATGTTTAAGAAAATATATTCTTGATGTGTAGGGGATGTTAGATCTGGCTAAACAAAATCAGCTATACTTCTATACTTCCATACTACTCTTTAAGATGGAAGAAATGTGCAAAGTACAATCGGAGTGTTACTGTATTTTACTCTCAACACCCATTGTTCAAGGGCTCCTCCAACCACACGGCAAATCTGAGAGTTGGGAGGGGTCTGTGTTTGGACTCAAGAGGTTGAATGATAGCTTCATTTTGAACTTAGCTCTCTAGAGATGATGGAAGGGTCTCACGAGAACTTTGGTGCTGGGTAGGGATCGGGCCAAGAGCTCAATTCTCCCTCAAACTACACATCATTTTTAAAAGCAAGCCTTTAAGGCGTAATTTTTTAAAAGGTGTAAACAATATGTTTAAAAATGGGTCCATAGTTGTTGGTGCTTGGTCTTTCACCTTGTTTGTGCCTTCCAACTTCATGCTCTCTTAAAAAATCCACCTAGCATATCTTTGATAGCAAAATTTACATATACGGGTCTCGGTAACAATGGATAGTTTACACCTTAACCATGAAGTGCATTTACAAAACATTGAATACATAGTAGTACCCTTGTCTACTAGTGAGAGCAACATCACATGCATGGAAAGCTTTTGTTGGGTCTACAATGTTCCCTAAATTACCTGCAACCTTTGACAAAATTGCATGTCACAATGCATGCCGATGTGGATCCCTAAGAATGGAAATGAATTCTCTCTTTTTAACTACACTCCTTAAAGAGTTTAAAGAAATATGTTTAAAAATGGTCCATAGTTCGGCTTCTTGATTGTAGGTAGTCTAGTCCAGTCGGTGGAATCGAGCCAACTATTCACCTTGCAGAGACAACCCCTCCACCACCTACACATCAGGTTGGTGATGTTGATTTTTTCCTCGAATAGATTCTAAAGCTTAGAGAGAGAGAGAGAGAGAGAGAGAGAGAGAGAGAGAGAGAGAGAGAGAGAGAGAGAGAGAGAGAGAGAGAGAAATAATAGAATTAAGATTTGCCAAAGGGGACATTTCTTTTATATAAACATAACATTTTGATTTTATAGGGAAACTTTTCACTTTTGTGGGATTAGCTAATAATAATTTGAGAAAAAAGACTCTCAAGCTCAAGTTCTTTTCTTTATGGAGTTTATTTTACTTGGCAAGATCATACGTCTAATGAGGAAAAGCAACAATTCAAAAGCTGGTCATCGTTTTCGTATGGCTTCACACACACACACACACACACACAAATAGCTATAGCTACATGCAACATTTTAAGGCATGCTTTTTTCAAAGGTGTAAAGAGTCTCTAAAGAGTTCAAAGCAATATGTTTTAGTTCACTCTCTTTTCTATGCATTATGCTAGCATATAATAGAAAGCCCAAAAGCATGCTTTAGTTCACTCTCTTTTCTCTCTCAATGTATGTGTGTGTGCATTCAAGAGAGACAAAGAGATAAATTTAAAATTTAATATCTTTGTCCAACTTCTAATGTTTGATAATTTTACAAATGCATGGGTCTCATAATAAGCTCAAGGTGGATCATTTAAAGTTGCAGGGTTTTATTTCCAAGGACTATCACAACATGTGAAGTTGGGATTAGAAAGCTCTAAATTATCCGATGAAAGCGTGTGTGTATGTGTACTATAATGTCTAATGAGGAAAAGCAGCAATTTGAAAGTTGGTCGTTATTTTCGTACGGCTTTACGCACAACTATGGCTACATGCAAGTTTTAAAGGCATACTTTTTTCAAAGCTGTAAAGAGTTTAAAGCAATATGTTTCAAAACAGTCCATAGTTCGGCTTCTTGATTGTAGGTAGTCCAATCCAGTCGGTGGAATCCAACCAACTATTCGCATTGCAGAGACAATCCCTCCACCACCTACCATCAGGTTGATGATGTTGATTTTTCCCCCAAATAGATTCTAAAGCTTAGAGAGAGAGAGAGAGAGAGAGAGAGAATAGAATTAAGATTAGGCAAAGGGGTCATTTCTTTTATATATGAGAAAAAAGACTCTCAAGCTCAAGTTCTTTTCTTTATGGAGTTTCTTTTACTTGGCAAGATCATACGTCTAATGAGGAAAAGCAACAATTCAAAAGTTGGTCGTCGTTTTCGTAGGGCTTTACACACACAACTATGGCTACATGCAAGTTTTAAAGGCGTACTTTTTTCAAAGGTGTAAAGAGTTTAAAGAAATATGTTTAAAAATAGTCCATAGTTCGGCTTCTTGATTGTAGGTAGTCTAGTCCAGTCGGTGGAATCCAGCCAGCTATTCGCATTGCAAAGACAACCCCTCCACCACCTACACATCAGGTTGGTGATGTTGATTTTTTCCCCAAATAGATTCTAAAGCTGAGAGAGAGAGAGAGAGAGAGAGAGAGAGAGAGAGAGAGAGAGAGAGAGAAACAATAGAATTAAGATTAGGCAGAGGGGGCATTTCTTTTATATATGCATAACATTTTGATTTTATAGGGAAACTTTTCACTTTTGTGGGATTAGCTAATAATAATTTGAGAAAAAAGACTCTCAAGCTCAAGTTCTTTTCTTTATGGAGTTTCTTTTACTTGGCAAGATCAAACGTCCAATGAGGAAAAGCAACAATTCAAAAGCTGGTCGTCGTTTTCGTACGGCTTCACACACACACACACACACACACACACACACACAGGCACACAGAGCTATAGCTACATGCAACTTTTTAAGGCGTACTTTTTTCAAAGGTGTAAAGAGTTCAAAGCAATTTTATTAAAATCCATATATTTTTTGTTTTGTTTTAGAGATAGAAATTTTATTTGCACTTTTATGGGTACCAGGTCTTATCTCTTCTCTACAAGGTTCTCTGATTAGAAACTCTCAGATTTAATAGTATAAATAGTCTCTTGATAGGAAACTAAAGTTTTTGGTCTGTATTGGCTAAGGAAATAATAGAATTAAGATTAGGCAGAGGGGTCATTTCCTTTATATATGCATAACATTTTGATTTATAGGGAAACTTTTCACTTTTGTGGGATTAGCTAATAATAATTTAAGAAAAAAGGCTCTCAAGTTCAAGTTCTTTTCTTTATGGAGTTTCTTTTACTTGGCAAGATCATACGTCTAATGAGGAAAAGCAACAAATCAAAAGCTGGTCCTTATTTTCATACGGCTTTACACACACACGAATAGCTATAGCTACATGCAACATCTTAAGGCATACTTTTTTCAAAGGTGTAAAGAGTTCAAAGCAATATGTTTAAAAACAGTCCATAGTTCAGCTTATTGATTGTAGGTAGTCCAGTCCAGTCGGTGGAATCGAGCCAACTATTTGCATTGTAGAGACAACCCCTCCACCACCTACACATCAGGTTGGTGATGTTGATTTTTTATAAATTTCTAAAGCTTCTAGAGTAAATTTTATAAAAGGCTTCATACGGATTATAGGTGCAACTGAGAGAGAGAGAGAGAGAGAGAGAGAGAGAGAGAGAGAGAGAGAGATTTAACATTTATTAATATCTATATGTTTTTGGTCTGTATTGATCAAGGAAATAATAGAATTAAGATTAGGCAAAGGGGACATTTCTTTTATATATGCATAACATTTTCATTTTATAGGGAAACTTCTTACTTTTGTTGGATTAGCTAATAATAATTTGAGAAAGAAGACTTACGCGTGGTACACACACACACACATTCTTGACGAGTAGGGGACCTTAGATCTGACCAAATGAAAGTTGAGTGTTGAAAGTTGATATAGTAAATTTTTTAAAAGGCTTTCAAGTCATCTCTTGGATGTATTTTAAAAATCCATTCTTCATGGATAGGAGACATTGGAGTGTTGAAATTTGACATTGTGCAAACTTTTAAAGAAGTCTTTTCTTGAAGGGTAGCGGTCACAACACATATTTTAATATGACTGCACACATGTATTGAGGAAAAGCTAAAATTCGAAAGGTGATTATTGTTTTTATACTGCCTACACATAAGATTGAATGAAAGTTGAGTGTTGAAAGCAAATTTTAAAAGATCCTAAAGACATTTATTTTTAAAGCACTTTGTAAAAAAGAGGCTTCTCAAGCTTAAGATTTTTTCTTTATGGGTACCAGTGAAAACACACACACACACACACACACATTCTTGATGGGTAGGGGACCTTAGATCTGACCAAACAAAAGTTCAGTGTTGAAAGTTGATATAGTAAATTTTTTAAAAGGCTTTCAAATTATCTATTGGATGTATTTTTAAAATCCATTCTTCATGGGTAGCGGACATTAGAGTGTTGAAATTTAACATTGTGCTTTTAAAGAACTCTTTTCTTGAAGGGTAGCAGTCTCAACGTACATTTTAATATGTCTGCACACATGTATCAATGACATGCACACAATTGTCAACACTTCTGTCCAGGCACTCTCTTTGCAAACTGAAGCATGCTTTTGGGCCTTCCTTCCCTGGCGATCATATGTAAGCATAATGCATATTGCCAAGAGTATTTGTATATTAGGATCAACATAAAATAGTTAAGGCACACCTATTAGTGCAGTCAATCTCTTTCTTTTCCTTGGCAAGATCATACGTCTATTGAGGATGAGCTAAAATTCAAAAGGTGGTCATTGTTTTTATACGGCCTGCACATCAGATTGAATGAAAGTTGAGTGTTGAAAGCATAAATTATTTTAAAAGCTCCTAAAGACATTTATGTTTAAAGTACTTTTAAAAAAAAGGACTTCTCAAGCTCAAGTTCAATTCTTTATGGGTGCCAGTGAAAACACACGCGCGCGCACGCACACGCACACGTACACACACACACACACACACACATTCTTGACGGGTGGATAGATCTTACCAAACGAAAGTTGAGTGTTGAAAGTTGATATAATAAATTTTTTAAGAGGCTTTGAAATTATCTCTTGGATGTATTTTAAAAATCCATTTTTCATGGATAGGGGACATTCGAGTGTTGAAATTTAACATTGTGCAAACTTTTAAAGAACTCTTTTCTTGAAGGGTAGCGGTCACAAGTTTTAGCACTCTCTTTGTGAACTAAAGCATGCTTTTGGGCCTTCCTTCCCTGGTGATTATATGCTAGCATATAGTGCATGAATAGCTATGGCTACATGCGTATATAAATTTTTAAAAAGGCTTCTCAAATTATCTCTTCAATTTGTGTGTGTGTGTGTGTACTACGATGGCTATAGCTGGAGTTTCTTTTAAGGCATACTTTTTTTAAAGATGTAAAGAGATTAATATGTTTAAAAACGGTCCATTGTTGGGCTTCTTTATTGTAGGTATTCCAGTCTAATCGGTGGTATCTCGCCAACTATTTGCATTACAGGGATATCCCCTCCACCACTTACACTTCAAGTTGGTGATGTTGATTTTTTTCCCAAATAGATTTTTAAAGCTTCTAGAGTAAATTTTTTAAAAGGCTTCTCAAATTATCTCTTGAATTTATTTAAATAATCCATTTTTCATGGGTAGGGGAAGAATGGATAGGGGATCTTTGATGTGACATTCAAAGTTGAGCGGTGAAAGTTACTAGAGTAAATTTTTTAAAAGGCTTCTCAAATTATCTCTTGAATTTATTTAAAAAAACCATTCTTCATGGGTAGGGGACCTTACATGTGACATTGAAAGTTGAGTGTTGAAAGATAACATTGTTTTTGACGCTTAAAAAGGAATTTGTTTGTACAAACTTTTAAAGAAATATTTTCTTTAGGTAAGGATCACGACACACATTTTAATCTGCGTGCACACATGTACCAATGACACGCACACAATTATAAAACCAAACATGCACGATTTCTTTTTTTAATTGTAGGAACTCTTGCCCAAGCACTCTCTTTTGCAACCTAAAGCATGCTTTTAGGCCTATCTCCTCTAGCAATTATATGTTAGCATATCTTCATGGGTAGGGGACCTGAGATGTGACATTGAAAGTTGAGTGTTGAAAGATAACATTGTTTTTGAAGCTTATAAAGGAAATTTTTTGTACAAACTTTTAAAGAAATATTTTCTTTAGGTAGGGATCACGACACATTTTAATCTGCGTGCACACATGTACCAATGACACACACACAATTAGAAAACCAAAACATGCACGTTTTTTTTAAAAAATTGTAGGAACTCTTGTCCAAGCACTCTCTTTTGCAACCTAAAGCATGCCTTAGGCCTATCTCCCCTAGCAATTATATGTTAGCATAATGCATAGTACCCAGAGTATTAGTATATTAGGCTCATGAAGAGAAAATAGGTGATGCACACCTATTAGTGCAGTCACGCAAGCACACACACACAATCACATGCATCGACATACAAAGATTTTCACAAGTTATTTTGGACGCAGTTGCAAATATGACTTCGGTCATTGTCCCAGCTAAAGAGGCCATTCCAGATATCGTAGTGTCATCTATGTGTGAACGAAAAGGCCTTCGTGCAATTAAACGACTTGCAAGGGGTGGGCCTTCCACTTATACAACCAAGCAAGCAACTAGACACAGTTCTTCAAAACAAAACACTATTTCTATTGCAAAACGTTTAGATGGATGTCAAAGTCTTTGAACGATGAGACGATTCACAAGAGCAGGGCTTCCTCAAGCCAAAATGTTGTTGCTATCACAAAGCATTTGAAGTCCATTCATGAATTGTGTGAGCATAATAAACATGCTAATGCAATGAATGCAACATATCTCAGCTCCTTATGGAGCGAAATCCATTCGAAAGGTGATGGAGCAATGAGAGAGGACGCGGGGACATCTATTAACACTATCATCACAAGGATTTCCCGAATCGAGAGTGGCATAAAGGCCACAAATGAGTACATGCAGGATCTTCTCAGAAGGGGTGGAGAAGGTTCAATTGTATGTAATAAAGGACGTAGGCTACAGGTAGATATCCTAAAGAAACAAGTGAAATTGTTGCACAACGAGGTGTCAACATTTAAAGTTGGTTTGAATAGGTTGACAGCTCTGATGACACGTATGAGCTGGAAGCTAGATTAGGTTGCAATTCATCACAATTGAATTGATACGTATGTATTGATATTGCGTTGGAGGTCAAAGTTTCCTCATCATTGGAATATTCAAAGTTTTGTATCCACTTTTCCTTTATAAGAACACTTTCAAATTGTTCAACTTCATCTTAAGTTCTAATATATTGGTTGCCTATATGAAAAAGTGTACATGTCTCAAATAAAATGAATGGATGAGTTGTATTTAATTACTTCAAAGTTTTGTATCCTCTTTTCGTTTGTATCTTAAAGTTAAAATATAGTTATTCTCTTGAGAAAAATGTATACATATGTGTCTCAAATAAAAATAAATGGATGAGTAGCAGATTATAATAATGTAGGTGAGAGTCAAGATGCATATATGTAAGCTCATGTAGATACAAATGTGCACACATGAAAATGTACTTAGAGGCACACTCATTCATATGTCTAAATAATCAACACACACATACACATGCCACACACACACACACACACACACACACACACACACACACACACACACACACACACACACACACACACACACACACACACACACACACACACATGCAAATATATTGCCACAGGTAATACAGACATGAGTACGTGAAAACATTAACTTACAAATATAGCAAAACCATGTTCACACACACATCCAAAGAATTAGCATATAAACATATGTGTACATATATAGGTACACACACACACACACAAAATAAATTGATTAGTGGCAGATTATAATCATGTAGGTGAGAGTCAAGATGCACATATGTAAGCTCATGCAGATATAGATTTGCACACATGAAAACATAGCAACACTACATTCACACGTACTTAGAGACACACTCACTCATATGTCCAAATAATCAACACACATGTGCGTGCGCGCACACGCACGCACACAGATACGCATACATGCAAATATATTATATACGATGAAACATGTAATACAGACATGAACAAATACAAACATTAACTTACAAATATAAACACCACATTCATACACACGTAGAAAACATGTGTGTGTGTATGTGTGCCTATATATGCACACATAAATTAAAAAATAAATAACTATAGATAAATCATTAGGGGAATTCGGACTCAAAAAGGACATCTTGGATTAGTCCCTTCAGATTTGTGATTAGCAAACCAACCAATGGGAAGGCTTGGGCATTAAAAGAATGGAGGATTCCATATTGGCCTCTCATTGGTGGAGAGTTCTCCTTGGTCCACCACCACCTTTTGCCTCTCTCATGGCTTCCACTTGCCTCTCTCTTGCCCCCACCACCTTTTGAGGCATTTACTCCCCCTTTTCACTTTTGGATGGTCCCCATATCCTCCTAGGCTCTCTTGGTAGGCCCCCAAATCTGCGACTTTTTTTTCCCTCCAAAAAATTAAAATTTTCCAAAAGTGTCCCTAGCACCCCAAACTCCTCCTAGGAGTCTCCCCAAACTATCCCCATTGGCTCCCCGCATTTCTCTGAGCCTCTTCCTCCTCTCTACCTCCTCTCAGCCTCCTTCCAACCTCTTCCTCCTCTCAGCCTCCTCTCAACCTCTTCCTCCTCCCAGCCTCTTTATCTTTGCTTGCTCCCATTCTTTCTACAATGGTGAAGCACTCCCCTTCCCCTAGGCCAAAGCTATTAATTCAATCTTGTGTGGGTCGCATTTTGAAGGATAACAGTGATATTTGGATCCCTCAAGAGTCTAGGTTAATGTCATGGGTCACAATGCAACCATTTGCAATAGGTCCATTCAAGGTTTCTAGAAAGGATAGAGTAAAGAAAGAGAAGCATTGGAAGGGTCGCATTGTTGGGTTTTGTAATATAAAAAAGGACTTAAGGTGAAGGTTTAGCACGTGTACATGGCTCAAGACATGAACTTGGATCTTGCTAGTCAAACTTGCTTTCCTTCAAATTGTATCTCTCTTTTACATTAACTTTTTTCATTTTCAGTTCAATTGTGTATTCTAATGATTCTATGTAAGCATGCGAGAGGCAGTGGTAGAGGCGGCCGATCTGGAGGCCGTGATAGAAATTAGAATATGCAGCAAACTCAAGAAAACCAGTCCTTTAGAGGAGGACGTGATAACTCTAGAGGTAGGGGGAGCCAAAGAGGTCATGGTGGATGGCAGAGAGGCCAAAATGCAAACAACAATGTTGAATGCTACTACTGTGGTAAAATGGGTCATATGGCTAAAGACTACTATAAAAAGTAGAATGACATCATGAATGGAAAATTGCAGCAAGGTAATTATGCATCTTCTAGTAGACAAGGTGATGACAGAAATGAGCATCTGTTTATGGTGCAGCACATGACCAATTCTGTGACAACTGTAGAAGAAAGTAACGATGTGTGGAATGTTGACTCAGGTGCATCAAACCACATGACAGGTCATGTAGAATGGATGCAGGATGCAAGGAAAATGGAAAGACTAGGATTTGTGCAGACTGGTGATGATACTGCACATCCTATTGTGCAGATTGGTAAAATTCCTTTGTCTATGCAGGATGGGTAAAAGAAATACCTGTCTGACGTATTTCATGTCCCGAATATCACCAAGAACTTGGTCTCTGTTGGTCAAATGGTTGAGCAGGGCTTGTAGGTTAGATTTAATCCTCATGGATGCTTTGTTGAGGATAGGAAAAATAACGATCGCTTGATAGCAAAAGGAAAGAAGAAGGGCAGGATGTTTACGTTGGATGCGGACATGCCTGAATTGAGTGCAGCAATGTTTGCACATGGGACCGGCGTAGTTGCAAATATTGATATCTGGCATAAACGCATTGGTCATGTTAATGTACAGTGACTTAAATCAATGCAGGCCCAAAATATTATTGCAAGATTGCCTAAATTCAAGGTTGTAGAAATGCATAAGGTATGTGAAGCCTGTCAATTTGGAAAACAGGCAAGGAAACCATTTCCTAGACATGTTCAAGAGAGTAAGAAGCCATTGGAATTAATCACTCTAATGTGTGGACTACTAAAGCTGCATCTATTGTATGCTGTCATTATTTTGTCACTTTTATTGATGATTACAATAGAAAAGTTTGGGTGCATTTTATGAAAAAGAAAAGTGAGGTGTTTGGGCATTTCAAAGCTTTTAAAGCTATGGTTGAAAAAGAAACAGGCCTGCAAATAAAATGCTTAAGGTCAGATGGAGGGGGAGAGTACCTCTCAAATGAGTTTGCAAGGTTCCTGCAAGAGCATGGCATAAAGCAGCAATATTCATGCAGTCATATCCCACAGCAAAATGGACTTGCAGAAAGGAAAAACAGGCATATTGGAGAGGTATCTCGGGCCATGCTAAATGAAAAAGACCAACCAGATTATTATTGAGCTGAAGCAGTTGCTATAGTAGTTTACATAATGAACAGGACTCCCACTACACTAATACATGGCATAACGCCAGAGGAGATGTATACTGGTAGGAAACCAGATATTTCTCATTTGAAAATTTTTGGTTGCATTGCCTATGTTCATGTGCCAGATGAGTTGAGGTCCAAGTTGGATCCAAAAGTTGAGAAGTGCATCTTTATTGGTTATTCTCTGTAGCAGAAAGGGTATAGATGCTATAACCCTTCTACTCGTAAGTTTACAGTGAGTAGAGATGTTGTTTTTTATGAGATGAGTAGCTGGTATAAACCAGTAAATGTGATTGATGATATAGATGTACAAAATGGTAATGCTGCACAGAATTTACAGCAGCAATCACAAAATATTAGTGGACCTGCAGTGTCCTCTAGCAGTGGTTCACATACTTTGCCATGGACAAGTAGATTGAGATCAGGAGAATCTCCTCAAAGCAATGCAGATAGTGGTATGCAGGTATCACGAAAAGGAAAAGGGAAGGTAGATCAGCCCATGTTTGATGTGAATGTAGGTCACTCTTATGTGGATGGTGAATCCATTAGCTCAGAACAGAGCATTGATGATGAGTTGGGTATTCCTTCTGTTGTTACACCTGGAGTAAGGAAGACCAGGGATGTTTTGGGAGCACCTAGAAGTGAGCCTACTTTGCGCAGGCCTACCAGAGCTAGGTATCTTGTGGATAGGCTGAAATATGATGGATTTACAGCCACTCACTATGCTTATATGCTCAAAGTGATATAAAAACCAGAACCCACTTCTTTTGAGCAAGCCATGGGAAAAGAAAAATGGGAGAAAGCCATGGATGCCTTGGAAGAAAATGCTACATGGGAATTGGTGCCTTTGCCTAAAGACAAGAATGCAATTGGCTGTAAGTGGGTTTATAAGGTGAAGCACAATGCAGATGGTTCTGTGAATAGATACAAGGCAAGATTAGTTGTCAAGGGGTATGCACAAACATATGGGATTGATTATGAAGAAACATTCAGTCTGGTTGCAAGGATGGCAACTGTAAGAGCAGTCATTGCTATGGCTGCATCAAAGGGATGGTCTTTACATCAAATGGATGTAAAGAATGCCTTCTTGCATGGTGATTTGCAAGAAGAGGTCTTTATGAAGCAGCCACCAGGTTATATTCATGCTGTTCATCCTGAGTTTGTTTGCAAGTTGAAGAAAGCCTTGTATGGCTTGCAAGCACCTAGAGCATGGTCTGACAAGATAGGACAGTATCTTGTCACTATTGGCTTTCAGATTTCCAAGGTAGATTTCTCACTTTATGTGAGAAAAATAGAGGAAGGTATTATGCTACTTGTCATTTATGTTGATGATTTGATCATCATAGGTGATAGTGATGAAGATATCCTTCACATGAAAATGTTATTGAAGCAAAAGTTTGAGATGAAGGATTTGGGAGCTGCGTTATTTCTTGGGCATTGAGGTGAATGGATCACCAAGTGGGATACGGCTCTTGCAGAGGCAGTATGGATTGCACATGCTGTCCAAATATGGGATGACAGGCTGTAAGCCTATTTCAGTTCCTTTGGAGCAAAATGTGAAGTTGAGCGCAGATGCAGGTGAGCTTTTGGAAGACCCTACTATGTACAGATGCATAGTAGGAAGTTTGATTTATATGACTATTACTAGGCCAGATTTGAGCTATGCTGTTGGATTGGTAAGTCAGTTTATGCAGGCTCCAAGGAAACTGCATTTGGATGCAGCTAGATGCATACTCAGGTATGTGAAGTCCACATTCCAGTATGGACTATTTTATCAGGCTGGGGTTCAGATACAGTTGCATGGATACACTGATGTTGATTGGGCTGGTAGTATCTCTGATAGACAATCTACCAATGGATATGTGTTCTCGTTTGAGAGTGTTGCAGTCACTTGGAGCAGCAAGAAACAGCCTATAGTTGCCTTGTCGACATAGAGGCTAAGTAGAGGGGTGCAGCAATGGCTGCATGTGAGGTAGCTTGGTTGCATAAGCTACTTTATGATATGCATCAGTCTACAGATGGGCCAATTATCATTTATTGTGACAACATGAGTAGTATACACTTGGCAAATAACCCAGTCTATCATGCTAGAACAAAGCACATTGAGGTGCATTATCACTATGTGCGGGAGAAGGTTTTACTAGGTCTTATTGATCTAGTTTATGTCAGCACAGAGGATCAGGTAGGTGACATATTCACAAAGGCATTGGGTGCAGAGAAGCTACACAAGTTCAGAGACCTGCTTGGTGTGTAGGAATTGGGATTAAGCTCAAGGGGGAGTGTTGAGATATCGAGCTCCACTCGTGATATGCCAGGGTGACCATTGTGCATTTATGTCATCGACTTGTTACCTGTAGATGCGGTTGGTACACCGCCCATGAATAATCCTTATGTACTCTAGTTCATGGCTCAGTTAGTATGCCACCTTAGTTAGCTGAGTTTGGTTTGAGACCCACATATAGGGTTCTCTTATTTCTTTGTACTAGAGTTCTTTTGGCTTTTACAACTAAGAAGAGTAAAACTGTTCTCAGCCTCCACCTTTGTGTGTATTCCCCCATTGTATATGTGAGAAAGCCGCAAGTGAGACTCCTTCCCTCTCTCCCACTATCTTCACAGGGAGTTGGATATTTGATTGATTGGTTAGTCACAAGCCTATCCAAAAAATTGAGGGAGGGATGATCAATATGAAGGATCTCAATGATTCTTGCAATTTAATGACTGCCAAAATATGGGGTGGATTTGGTAACTCAAACCTATAGAGTAAGATGATGATATTTGACTTTTGAATCCTACTATGGAGGAATCCATCACTCTGAAGCACATAATGTAAATGGGGATGATAGATAGGAATCAACCAAATGGGCATGATAGTTTAGTAGATATCAAGTAGGAATCAACCCAATACATACCCTCATTTTTTAAAGGATAGTGCAAGCTCTCAAATTAACCTAACAATGGGGAAAATAGATCAATAGATATCAAGTAGGAATAAAAAAAATGCATATGCTCGGTGGATACTCGGTTTTGTTTTGAAGATGGTACAAGTTTTCAAATTAACCTTACAATTATAGAGTTTGAAATAACAGTCCTGTGCAAGGGGATACTGTTACAAGCTCTACTTTTTTCCATATGAAGTGCAAGGTCCAATTCTCGTCCATTTTTAGCATGAGGACTTCATGTCTAGAATTAGAAATAACTACCTTGACTAGAGGAGTATTTCTCCCTTCTTGCAAGTCATTATCCATAACATCCCAAGAAAGTTTTTTCCATCTAAACCTTTGATAGTGAAAGAAATGCAAATATTTTGCCTTCCAAAATATTTGCTCCTATACAAACATGTTATTATTTGCTATCATTTAATCATTGTATAGCCACTTATTTTGCTGTATCTCCTTAAACAAAAAAGGGCTAAAATCTTATATTTGAAATGTTTATTTGATTTTGTATTAAATCTTTTGCAAATATGTTCTTGTTATCCACCCTTTACTGAACAAACCACCTACCATTCCTAGTATATGACCTTGTGCATGAGTCTTATCTAGTTCTTGTTACTTTATTGTGGTGGAAAAACTCATTGTGCTATAGCTACTCAACATATTCAAACAAAAAAACCATTGAAAGATTATATTTGAAATAATTATTCTATATTATATTAAAATTTTGCACTAGATCTTCTCATTGTCCACCTTTTGATAAACAAAGCACTAATCCATTCCTCATCTATGGCCTTACAAGTGCATGTTATTTTAGCTCTTCTACATTGCTTGCTATTGGCTAAAATATATACAAAGCATTGGTAGGAACTTGCTCAAATGAGCATTTTTTCCAATAGGACTTGGTTTCATGCCATTTGCACTTTTCATTAAACATTCAATTTTTGTAATCATCACTTATGTCTCTATACTAGGGAGTACCGAGTTAAACTCTCAAAGGTAGGCAACAAACATATCATAAATTTCCATATGATCCTTCCTATTTACTATTTTGCTTCCAAATTCATCTCAAAGTCCATAGTTCTTCCCTTTTTATGTTTGGAGACATCCTTTAAACTCTTCCTATTAACTTTATAGTATCCTAGCTTAGTGGGTTGTATTGTGCCCGAAGAATATTTTTTGTACATGGGGAATCCACTTGTCATTGTTGTTCTTTATATTGTTTAATACCATAAACTATAACCTACTTCAGTATCACCCATTTTTCATTTCCATCTTTCCTATCCATTGATAATATAAAGACAATAGAAGTTCGTTCTTAGATCAACTAATTGATAATAGGATTTCATAATAAAAACCTTAAAGGCTTGAATATAATCAAATTAACATAATTTTCCCTGAGCAAACAATTGATTTTGAACATCATTTGGCGAAAGGTCAACAAAACCATAATTGTAAAGTAATAAATATTCTTTGTTGATATCTCTCAATATATCCAACTCTATTGTACCTAGTTTAATTTAATAGAAAAAAAATAAATTAGATCTAACCTTAAATCATTCACTTGATAATGAAATAATTAAAAGTTTTTTATTATTCCAAAGCAAACATTAACCTCTCACTAAAATTTGTGCTCCTTCACATTAATTTGCATTCACATATAAGAAATAACAAATCAACCACATGAATATTAAAAACACCTTTTTATTTTAATCGACGATTAAAAAAGGTAGAACCTCTATTAAACATCATTTAAAACTACGTAACACTTCAAAACAAATTGAATATATAACTCCAAACAAAATTGGACATTGTGATGGATGAAAGTTTAGCATAAATGTAAAAAATAGGTAAGAGACACTTTGCAAAGATCATTTTATGGGCTCTAAAATCAGTAGCCTATAATACATCATTGGCGTTTTGTATACCCTTCGTGATCTCTCAATCTATGATAATCTTTGGCTATTATATCGTAGATATATACAAATACAAAGCTGCATTGGCTCATATAAGTACAGGCTATTATATTGTGGATGTATACAAATAGAAAGCTACATTGGCTCATAATAAGTTGAATACCTATACACATACAAAGCTAATTAAACTTTGAGATCTTATTCTAACAAAAAGAAAGAGATAATGAAATAAAACTACTTAGATTAGCTAATAATATGTTTTGAAAACCATTTTGGTTCTAGTCTATATTTTCCACGTAACCTTATTTATTCTAATGCTTCTCCTGACCCTGTAGTAAGTGTAAGTCTTATTGTAAGAACATACGAGAAAAAAGAAATATTCTAATCTTAGCTAATAATAAGATGGAAAATAGCATTTGGTGCACTTTTCGTGTGCATACAAAGCTAATAAAACTAGTCTAAGGAATCATATTCTAACAAAAGCTAATAAAACTAGCCTAAGATATCACATTCTAGCAAAAAAAGGAAACAATGAAACCAAAATTCTTAAAGTAGCTAATAATAAGATGTTTTTTGTGTGCATACAAAGCTAATAAAACTAGTCTAAAATATCATATTCTAACAAAAAAAGGAAAGAATGAAATCAAAATGCTTAAAGTAGGTAATAATAAGATGCTAATTTCTAGGGGGAGAATTTGTATCAATTAAAGAAAAAAGGAGATATTTTTTTATTCCCAACACCTTCCAATCTAAAGTTGAACCCCCACATTAGGCAATAAGGAAGTAGTACTTCTCAACATCATTGCAACATTAGCCTCAATTTTGAATCAATCTTGTAGAGACATTATCCAGCTTTCCATGATGAGAAGGATTCTACTATAATCTATTTATAGGCTGAAAGGGGGGATACCTTCCTTATCCATCCATGCATTACATCAAGGGACCAAGCAGTGTCTCTAGGAAGTCTTATACCCAATTGATCTAGTAATTTGTTTGGTCATCCCAAAATAATCCAAGATCTCTTTACCCCTCTATTAGGAGCAATGAGATAACAAAGCAACAATACACGAAATGGAATAATGCATAAAATACACAATACAAAAAGTGTACGGAATGGAAGAGAAACCGATACATGCGGTCCACCTAGTGTGGGCTACATCCATTGAGAAACAGCCATTCCTATTTTTTTTCTTCTCTAGCAAGTGAGAAGATACAAGATACAATTAGCAGATCCACTACTCTCTTGCCATGTGATCTGCACCCTTATATTACAATTTTGACCATACAACTCACTCATGCACCAATCTTTCATGTATTTTTGGCATTGGGAGCATTTCCCCCACACCCCCTTCGAAGCGAGGCCTTATGCACATCACTGGTCCCCCTTGAAACCCCCCAACCATGCCCCCTTACCCCCCCACATGGAACGGGTAAGCATGCTTGGGTCCAATGCATAGCCCAAAAACAACCTCTGAAAAAAGTATTAGGCTCCACCACATAAACAATCTCCTAGACTAATCATAGTAACTCCACCATTACTACACTCACTGAATTTTTTTGGATTTGGCTATCTCTCATGTTGTTCCTCATTCTTGAAGACCAATTGAAAGTGAGCAAGAGCTCAACTTCTCCTTGGTTACCACCTTAGTCAACATGTATGTAGGATTTTGGCTAATGTGTATCTTTTCTAGCTTCAACTGTCCATCCTCCAAAATACATAAGATGAAATGATACCTAAGATAAATATGTTTCATTGTTGAATGGAAGGTTGATTTCTTTGCAAGATGAATAGCACTCTGGCTATCACTATACAAGTTGCAATTTTCTTGCTTCCTCCCAGGTTCATCCATAACCTCTACAACCAATTACCTTTCTACTTGCCTTTGTAACTCTGACATATTCTACTTCTATTGTAGAAAGTGTAACAACCTTTTGCAACTTTGAAAGCCAACTCACGACTATTCCACCTATAGTTAAAACATACTCGGTACTTTGAAAGCCAACTCACAACTATTCCACCTATAGTAAAAACATACCCGGTGATGCTCCTTCTTCCATCTTTATGACCTACCATATCTGAATCAACATATCCTAGGTTGTAGAGAAATGTTTGAACCTTCAAAACATAATGCATGAGAAATCATACCTCTCAAATACTTGAGAATCCAATTTACAACCATCTAATGTTCTTTATCTAGATTTTTCATAAATCTGCTCACAACTCCCACTGCATGTGCAATATCCAGCCTTGTGCATACCATTGCATACATCAAGCTACCAATTGATAATTCATATGGAACCCTTGTCATATATTCAATATCCTCTTGTGTCTTGGGACATATATCCTTGCATAATATGAAATGATTTTCCAAAGGTGTAGAAACATGTTTTGCATTCTACATTTCAAACCTTTCCAATACCTTTTCAAAGTACTCACTCTGAGACAATGTCAATTTGTAATTTTTCCTATCTCTTGTTATTCTCATGCCAAGGATTTTCTTTGTAGCACCAAAACCCTTCATCGCAACTGGTAGTTTCCAACTTCCTTTTGAGATCATTTATATCTTGCATGTTAGAGCCTACAATAGGCATGTCATCAACATACAATAACAAGATCATGTATCTTCCATTGTCTAGTTTTTTAGAATAAACATAGTGGTCTGAATGAAATCTACTATAACATTTTTCTTCCATAAACTTATCAAACTTCAAATAACACTATCTTGGAGCTTGCTTTAAATCATACAAACTTTTCTTCAACCCACATACCAATTCCTCCTTCCCTTTGACCTCATATCCATGTGGTTGTTGCATATAATCTCTTCCTCTATATCCCAATGAATAAATACTGTCTTCACATCTAATTGTTCAAGATGTAATTTTTTAATATCCACAAGACTTAAAATAGTTTTGATTGAAGTCATTTTAACAATAGGAGATAATATTTCATCAAATTAGTACCTTTCTTATGTGCAAAGCCCTTTACAACAGCCTTGCCTTGTACCTCCTTTTTCCTCCATCTTCTTCCTTCCCCCTGTAAACCCATTTATTCCATAATGTTGTTTTTCTCATAGGGAAGCATACCAAATCCCAAGTCTGCTTTTCTAGCGTCTATTTCCTCTTCTAGACCTTGCTCCCACTCATTTTTGGATTCTAGATATATTGCTTCTTCATACATTTTTGGTTCACCAGAATCAGTCAAAGTTTGATGATGTTTTTGGTGTTCTCAATAGTGAGGTAATGCAATGGAAAAGCATAGGTGAAACATTAGGTAATGCCTTGACTCTTGAGAATAGGGAAAGACAAAGGGAGAGAGGAAAGAGGCATGACATCGCAACAAGTCAAGAATAATTAGATCCAAATTTAAAGGGAACCTGGAGTGCTGGCATTGTGGGAAGAAAGGACACCTAAAGAAAGGTTATTGGTCATGAAAGGAAAAGGTAGGAGATGGACAACGAGAGAATACACTGGAAGAAAATGTAGTAGGTACTGTGTTTTAAGATGCCTTAGTTATTTCATTCACTGATCCATGGTGGGTAGCAGACTCGGGGGCTTTAGTTCATGCTACACCTCATAGGAAATATTTTCAAGACTATGTTCAAGGTGCTTTTGGAGAAGGTGATGATGAAGCATTGAAGGTTGTTGGAAAGGGCAAGATGTTGATAAAAATTGCAGAATGGAAACAAATGGTTGTTGAAGGAGGTAAGGCATGTTCTTGATTTAAAAAGAAACTTAATTTCAGTAGGACAATTGGATGATGAAGGCTGCACAACCACATTTGCAAGAAATTTGTGGGAAGTCACTAAAGGGTCAATGGTAATAGCAAAATGACCCAAGGTAGGTACGTTGTATTTATGTATCAATAATGCTTACTCCTCCATTTCTTTAGCTTCTACAATGGAAGATATATCTCTACAGCATCATATGCTTGGACACCTGAGTGAAAAGGGGATGTAGATTCTTCACTCAAGAAAGCTATTGCCAGGTTTATAGTAGGTTGATTTGGAATTTTTGTGAGAACTGTGTTTATGGAAAACACAAGAGATTCTGATTTCATAGACTTGGTAAAGAAAAGGAAAGAGAAGAGTTGGAACTTGTGCATTAGATGTATGGGGTCTTGTCAATGTATCATCTCTAGTGGTTCTCACTATTTTATTACTTTTATTGATGATGCAACTCAAAAAACTTGGATTTATTGCATTAAAATAAAATTCTCATGTCTTTGAAACTTTTAAGAAATGGAAACTTGAAAGCTTTGGTTGAGAATGAGGCAGGAAAGAAGCTGAAGGCTCTCAGATATGATAATGGAGGTGCATACTATAGCAAAGATATCTTCAAGATATCTCAAGATAATAATGCATTTCAATCCACACCACATCTGTATTGCCTTGATTGGTCCTTCATGCCATTGAAAAAGTAGCCAAGACTTTATTTGATAGAAATAATACCACATAATGGACATCCAAGATGTCTCCAAATGGTACCAATTTGGATATATTACAAATTGATATAGATGCGATGCATAATCTTTGCATTGAAAATAAGAGTGCTCTAACTTCTCTTTCTTGGCTTCTGGTAAGGCAATATTATCATTAGCAACAAGTTGAAGTCCTAAGTTTCTCCTAGAGAGAAGTTTAATTCCTACTATGACTCCCTAAGTCTTAACAAAATAATAGTTAGAGATCAAACCTTGCATACTAAGTGCAAATGGGAGGGGGCAAGGGAACACCCTTGCTACGAGATCAAACTCTCCAAACAGTCCCCCATTCATGGTAATAATAAGACCTCAAATACAAAATCTCATTTTTTCTTGTCAATGATCAAGATTGAGAGACGTATACCTCTCTCTCATTTTTAAAGCAGAATCCAAATCCAGTTCCAAATTCAAAAAGTTGAGTGAAGCATTTGACTTTTACTCATTCCTTAGATAGTCAAGCATAAGATCTTTAATTCTTAAAACTAGGGATTTTGCAACAACTTTATCAGAAGTATGCATCCAATTTGAAATCATAATATGATTGGCCCTTTTGGAGACTAGTGTGTATTAACCACTTTAAATAGAGACCCCAACACACCTTCAACTAATGAGCATGTGAATGTAAACTATTTACTTCCACCTTATGCAACTCTTGGACCTTAGTAGCAATTCCTTGTAACCCCAAAGCTTTCTTTGCTTAGCAAAGTTTTTATTATAATTTCAAGCGAATAAGATAAGTTGTGAAACAAAATCCTTTGAATGAGAAATACAGTCTTGAATTTTAGCATTTTTCTTCTTCCACCTCACCTAAAGGTCCTTTGAGAAGCAATAATTTTGAAGAAATGAGTTGTTGAACCAAAAAGGGCTATTCACTGCTAGCATACTCAAATCAATAGGGAAGGAGAAAAACCATCCAATAAAAGCATGATGAGAAAGCATCTAGAAATGTACTTTACCCCTAAAGGGACCTATTAACCATATAGAAGTGGTCTAACCTTGAAGCTCTATAGCTAGAAATCCTCCTTTTATTATTTCATGTGAACAAAGACAATGAGTTAAGAGAATCAAGCTCCATGAAAAAATATAAGGGAACATTTAGATATCAACTCCTACCAATTGCTCATTTCTTCCTATGGATGATCCATTGAATTTTCCTCAATGTGGTCATGTTCCAATCACCTCCAAGTATTGCATTTTTTCCTTCTACTTGAGAAAAAACATATGAGCATTGATTGCTATGGTCTTTAGAAAGCCTAGTCTATAGAACCTACTACAAAATAATAAGTTCCCTTTGCCATTTCATTGAGTAAACAAACCCATCCTATAGCTATTCCATAACGGCCCCCCTTGGACATCACCTGAGGGTTCCAAGGAGGGTTAGTGACATGCATTAGTCCCAGCCAAAGCTATAAGGGTAACCCTTCACGTAGTCTCATGCTCCTTGCATGATCCATGATTTTTATGTTCATTCTCTCTGACACAAGATTTTCTTGTGGAATTCTTAGAGTTGTTTTGTCTCTACGAATTCCATTATATAAACAATAACGATCATGCTCGAGAAGAAAATGCTGACAAGGGAGATGGAGAGATGAAGATAGAGGACCACACAATAAGAGAAAATCAAATGGGATGAGATTAGCTATCACCTTCATAAGATGGAGGGGTAGAATGATCCACACGACGCAAGGTGGTGACCATCCATTAAGTAGGCAATGAAGCCCTCATCACCTAATCCAAATTGTATCCAATATTCACATTTTCCAATCATGTTGCTATAGATTTAACTCACTCCTATCATCCTGATGTATGAATCTCAACACTCACCCTTAATATGAAATAGGTGGTATTTCACTATCATCAAATGATATAATCTAAGGGAGAAGCCTTTTTTCTTTATAGTCTTATTACAAGGTTTTGGATATAATTTAAGATGTGATGTTAACTTGACAACACACTACATTGCTTGAGAAATCATAGTCGAAGAGTGTGTTCTAGTGTGTACTAGAAACCAATTTTATGAGTCTTTGTGTGAGAGAGTACCATGTGGCATATTGGGGGTTATCCCATATACATATGGTACTTGAGTGTATATACCACTCTATATGAGTGTTGTACCTTTACTTATCACATCAATCAACTCAATAGAGCATTTGGTCATGTAAGTGATTTCATTTTGGTTCTTGCCTTTTGTGTGGATTTCATTTTGGTTCTTGCCTTTTGGTCATGTAAGTGATTTCATTTTGGTTCATACCATATTGAAGTCTAGGACAGAGAGTGCTAGAGGAAGAAGATGCTCACGAGGGAGAGGGAGAAATGAAGATAAAAGACCACAGATTAGGAGCCAATCAAATGGGATGAGATTAGCTATCACCTTTATAAGAGGAAGGCTAGAATGATCCACACCGAGTCCTCATTGCCTAATCCAAATCCTATCTAATATCCACATCCTCCAATCATGTTAATGTAGATTTAACTCTCCTATCATCTTAATGTACAAATCTTAACAGCATATATGCTTTCTACATATCAAATATATGTTTCTACTATATGGTACTTTAGTAAAGGTATTGTAATACATTGGAGAAAGAATTAGGAAAATATTTATAGAATAAGGGGGATAAAACACACAAGTTTTATATGATCCCCTAGTGGCTCATAATTGTTGTTCAGATATTTTTCATGTTCTCTTTGGTTCTTATAGTGGCCTTTTTGTGTCAATCACCCCTTAGTATGATAGAGGCTTTTATTTAATATACATCTATCTCTCTGTGTACACACGCACACACATATATGCTCATAACTTTTTTAAAGGACAAAGCTAATGAGTGTTTTTAGTAGTAGTTTCTCCTTAGAGGTAGTGCTATAGTGGAGGATTGAAACTCTTTTGTGAATTTCAAGTTCATCTTATAAAAATTGTCTTTTAATAGCCCAACCTCCTTTAGAAGAGCATCCAAAAGCGCTTGCTTTACGAGTATATTAGGAGGTAGTGTTCACACTCACATATCTATACATCATACTCATGTACCTATATGCATTTCTAAAAAAAAGTGTTTTGGTGTGGACTGAATTTGAAAACCGACTCGAACCCCTTTCTTTTTAAGGTTAAAAAACTAGCGCTGTCGAAATGCCCATGTTGGGAGGACGACGTACTATGAACTTGTGCTTCGTTCTTTTTTGTATGTTGTAATCCTTTGGCTGTACTGGTGGGAAGTGTTCGTAACTGTCTCCAGTAAATTGCGAGGTGGTATTGTGTTTTATGATGTTTGCCTTGTGAGTCAGTGACGATGGAGGACAACAATATATGTTTCGTAGCGCACGAAAGATTTGGAGTACCGAAGAGAAAGCAAAATAATAAAGCTCGGGAAGACAGGCCATACGGGCAGCAAGAGAAAAGCCGACTCTCCAGAGAGCAAGAAACGGACGGATGACGCATCAAGGCAGAGGACAGGCTCTACGGGACCCATGACGGAGCTTTCTCGCGACGACCCAACTACGGATTTGTGAGCAGGGGGACCAATCAGCGATTCAGCATACAGTGCACGCCTGCACTTTCCGACAAACTGCAAATGCCAAAGGGATTCTGCGCAGGTTGAAGATCATAACAGTTGAGCAGTTTTTACCAGTAAGATTGAAGCTTTTTTTGGGTTCGCTCGAATAGTGCACTGACAACCGCTACAAGAGCGGAACTGGTCCTCTTGAGCACCCCTGAAAAATGGGAGTGCCAAACGTTTAGGACCTTGGGCATAACCAAGGTGCATGGACTCCCAAGATTGCCCCGCCCACCATTGAGATGCATTGAATGCAGTTTGGTCGGACTTGCATAGCAACGCCCTCAGTGCACACGCTAAGGAGATGCATGACCCGGTGCCAATGCCTTGATTAATTGATCGCCTTGGTTGAAGCATTTAATGAAGGTTCTCTCGTTTGACATACAGCTCATGAGCTATGCGAGTCTGCTTGTCTAAGTCTGTACCAGCCCATGAGCACTGAAGGCACTGCAGCCCAAGGCCAGCACCAAATGGCATCTTTCTATTGGCTCCATGGGAAATGACACTTTGGTGCTAGAAATGACTCCCTCTATTTTCAAGTTGCAAATTGGAGCATCAATGGCGCTTCAACCCACCCTCAAAAACTGTGCGATCGTAAAAAATCCTCCACCATGACATCTCCATGCTTCACCAGATAACCACTAGCTTGGACTGCCATTTACCTGTCTATGTGAAAAAAATCAACCATGGCTCCAAGCAGCACCGGTAAGAGAGGAAGGACCCTCATGACCAATGGCGCAAATAACTACATGGCCATTTGTTGAGTCTGCGAGTCCTACAATGGAGATAGCGGGCTACAAGGGGGTGCCCGTGCCCACCCCCCAGAATTGACTGTCAGACTTTAAATCTCTGGGTCCTACCTCCTTGCAATTGGTGGGATGGGTTGACGGGTGTGCCCATGGAGATCATGTGGATGGATTGGAATGTTTAATCTAGTGTGATTCCACCGATGCATGGGACCCCCTCTAGTCGTCCTTTTGAGATTCCATGCCTTAAGCTCTAATGACATGGTGAGAAAAGGGTTTTAATGGGAAAAACTAATCCCCATGTTAAATATCATAATGTCTAGTGAAAGTGTGCATTTCATGTAATTTTCAACCGTCAAATGCTTCACAAAGTCTTTTTTCCCACAAAACCACTGACCTTAAGAGCTCACTGGTTTCAGGAAGCAAGGTGAGTCTTCTTTTGCTTTTGTGATTTTGAATATAACACAAAGACAATGATTACTCAATGATGATGGCAATTGAGCTTAGAAAAACTCTTTTTTTTGTGCTTGTCATTAAGGGAGATTTGGGGTCTCAAAAGGGCCTCCAATTAGTGTTTCCTAACTTCAAGGGATTAGAGAGGGATTTGAGGTGTACCAATGAGAGTGCTCCTTTGTGTGGGGCAATGGTACATTGAGATGTACAAAAGGACATGTTGAGCATTTATGGGTGGGGAGACCTCTCACCCATGGTTTAGACCCATGATCTTCACTCCAAGCCATTGATCTCATCTACATCCAAGGGATACATTCAACTTTGTGGTACAAGCCTCGAAGCCATTAGATCAAGGTGTAGATCCAATGGATACCATCAAAGGATAGAGAGATCAAATCTAAGCCCTTGAAAAAGGATTTAATAGATGAGATCAAAAGAGAAGGGGGCTCATTTTAAGCCATCCGTCTACAAATAGATCCAAGGGTGGAGATGCAAGGAAAAGGCATTGGAATCCAGGCCATTGATCTCAAGGAGATCCAAGGGTGGACATGCAAGCAAAAGGTGCTCAAATTTGCATCGTCCATTATGTGCTTGAATCTCACCCATTGATCTCAAGTGCCTCCATCTCCACCCTCCGAAATTCACCGAAATCTAGGCCCGTCATTTGATCTTTTATTCTCCACCATTAGATCTATCCAAGATCTAATGGTCCACAATAAATGGCGACCTCTCCCTCTTTATTACACCTCTATTTTGTCAACCTTTCCAGTTTGGAGCCCACCAAAGGTACCTCCCATCAATTTAACCACCCTAGGCTTTTGATCCATCCACCATCCACCTCTATCTAAAGGCCAAGGTTGATCAATTCCAAAATAAAGGTACCCATGTCAGTTGAGTAAATGCTAGGGGACCCTTACCCCATGGGTTACCATAGGGTTCACTTGGTCTTAGCTTAATCCATTCCTTATGGGGCCCTTTTGAGACCCCAATTCTCCCCTAATGTGTACGAAAATTCTTGAGCCTCAAAAAGAAAATGTTGATACTAATGCCCTTCCTATAAACAAATAAAAGGTTTACTGTCAACTCCAATTGTGAAAAGTATGCCAGGGGAGAAAAAAGTAAAACAATCAAATGCAATGTTGTGCAACAATTTATTAGATACAAACAAAGCTGATGTGAATGTAATCCAAGGGGCACTCAACGAGAGCAAAGTGAGTAGGAAAGGTTACACTTTCGTTTTAAATGCAATATCAATAACCTTGAAAGACTAGAGTATAAAACATGTGCTCTTGCAAAAGCCTGTGGAAGTGTGGAAGTTACGATGCCTATTCAACCAACACGTAGATGATTATATTGGAAATTGTGCGAATATCAAAGGAGTGTACCAAAGTGACAAAGGGACCATTGTATACAACTCTTTTAACAATATTTTCATTGATCTTTAACGCGTGTAAAGGAGAATGGTTGAGTTTTAAGGTTTGACATTTGAATAGTGCTAGGGGCTTTTGAAATTTGTTATAAAGCTCGACGAATGTGAAATTGTCAAGGAGAAAAATATTGCATGAGTGACCATCACTCTAATGAATAGAGCTCTTAATCCCTCAATTACAACAGTACACTCAAAACATTGCAGTGTGCAATCAGAAAAGCACATTTGGTGGCTAGGCGATTTGAGGTAAGCACACATTTGGATTGAAAGTGTTTTTTTAGAAGTATAATGTATTTATTAGTGTTTATGTATTTTCAATGGCAGGTTAAGGCATAGGACCACCAAACTGTTGATTGGGTATTCCAATGCACAGAAATACCTGCAAATATTAAAGATCAAGTTCAAGGAGGCATATGAGAGGCAACCTCAAGACCCTCAAGTGCATGTTCAACATAAGCGAAGGAGGTAATTCAAAATCTCCATGCCTTTACTATCTAGAAAGAGCCAGCATATGTCATGGATCCCAAATGGTGGAGGAAAGCACCTAATAGAGATAAGGTTGATCCAAATTTCAAAGTTGTTCTTAATATCCCTTTGTGTAATGCATATATATGCACATTATATGCTTTATGTTGAATCATTGAGAAGCTGGTATTTTTGTACATGGTTTTGCATGGAAGATTCATCCTAAAAAGCATAGGAAGGAGTCACTTCAAGAAATCGAGAAAGTATTGTCGGACATTGGTCTCCATGGAGGAGACATTCATATCACAACAGATCTGAAAAAATAAAAAAATGGAACGAAAGTGCCCATCAAGCCATCTATTGGTGGAGTGAAGGCTAGAAGGTTTTTATTTCACAGCCACAGGGCAAAAGAAAACCAAGCAGACAATCATGCTATGTTTCAAGAGTGTAATATGGCATTTGGAGGCATGTACACATGTACACAATGCAATTAAAGATCATGAAGCAGGCGGAATTGCACGAATTGTCAAAACAAAAGTATGGAAATCCTTAGACAAGCTTTTCATACTTTTTGACAAAAAGACTTGGATCAAGAATGATCACCGTGCATTGGAGGAGGAACTGAAGAGTTTTGGAAAATCAATTAAAGAAGCTTGGATAGCTTGCAACATAACACATTACATGGTAATAAAAAATGATTCTTGTCTTACTAGAATTTCCTTATGTTATCTCTTAACAACACAATGTGACTTCTTGTTTATTATAAATGTAGCATACTATCTACAACCATCTTCCATATTTTGTATAAAAAAATGGTTGGCCTAGAATTTGGTCCACTTAGGGAATGGAGAAGTCTCATTACAAAGGTGGACAGATAGAACTTAGGAACTTTGTACAAAAATGTACAATATACAGCACAATAGAGCAAAGCAGTGATTATATTATGTAAAATTTGCAAATTCAATACATGTACACTTAAGTTCCTAGAGTAAATCATTGGCTATATGATGCAAGGTTTGAAATTCAACAAAACTATTGTCATTGATACAATATGATTTATCAATTGCTACACTTTGCAAGTTTTTGAAAACTTACTAACAATACAATATACAATCACTATAGTCAAAACAGTGACTATATGATGCTTGAGTTCTGCACTGTACTGAACTAACTATTCTCTAGCTATAGGAGTGAAGGACCTCCTTACAACTTTAATTGATCGCATACTTTGAAACCTCATCGACATGACTACCTTGAACCTCTACCTTTTCATGTTCCCCCTGCTGCTTGTCTTATTGCTAAATTGGATTGTCTTCTTCAGATTGAATGGATTCATGTGCTATAGCTGGCTCTCTAAACCTAAGAAGATGGTGTATTCCATGCCCATCTAAGTTCAGAGGTCTTGTAATGCCACTTGCAAGATAGGCAATGTAAGCAAGATAATATCCTACCCTAGAGCAGATCTTGCGAAGATAGTAACCAAAAATATTATAAGCAGAAATTTTTTTGACAAGAATGATCTTGTCCTTTTGTTGGATGATTTGATCACCTCCCAAAAACTTTAACAAATATTTGAAGAACCAAATAGCTATCTCACCATCCTTGCTTAAATGCTAGTGATAAATTAATAGTTTTACAAAAGAGAGCATCTTGATATAGTGAGAGAGGCTGGCAAAGCTGGCCAAGACATCTCTCCCTATTCCCACTAGACCTCACAAGGAAGGAAACATCTTCAACATATAACTAAATCAAAACGAGGTTTCCATTAAAGGCAACATGAGGACATAGATATCAAAAGATAAGATCACTCAAATGAAAATGAGAGTAGAGTTACCAAAAGACAAGATTACTCACCTTCATATTCTCACCTGCCTCTAGATCCTTGTCCTTCCAAAGGAAGATGCTTCTCTCAATGATATCTTTTGGTACTCTTTGCTGCTGCATACTTTTTTTGATATTCTCAAATTGAAAGTCTCTTTGAATCTTCATCAATGTCTCGTCATCATCAATGTCATAGTCTCCCATACATTTTTGAGCTCCTGTATGACAAGTCATTTCCAAAAAAGGTCATGGTGATTTCCCTCCTAAACTAGTTTTCCCGCTTATATGAATCAAAGATTCAAATGTGCTTTCTCGAGTCTAGGATTGGGCCTATTTTCCCCCCTAGTTCTCATGCTTGCACTTTCCATCCATGGAAATAGCCACCCTAGGGCATCCTTCTTACCTAAATGGGCTTTGTTGTTTGCATTCCTAGTTTTCTCACTTGCATTTCACCCATTTGCAAGTTTTGTTCTCTTTCATGAATCATTCGTGTCAATAGGGGACCCAAGGCATTCGAATGCAAAGCAATGTGCAACTCTAAATATAGAATATGAAGACAGAGGTGAGAATTGTTTCTCGACAACCTACAACATGCATATCATCTATAGAGTTCACCAATAGGGTGAATGCAGATGGTCGCTAGAAAAAGATGGTTGTGTCGAAAGGAAATTAGATGCTAATGCAATCAATGAGGAGGAAAAAACCATGATCGAATAATATATTTCTGGCATCTTGGAAAGGCAAGGTAAAAAATTTCAGAACAATAGATGGTAAGAAAGTTATTAAGGAAATACTTCTCGAGCATGCATATATTGCACAATGAACTTGTGCTGCGTGATTACCCAGATTATCCTCCACATCAAAGGCCCAATTGTGAGTTTTTAACCCTTTAAATTTTGGAATGGTAGTTTCAAACACTGCTATTTTTCGCATAAACTAAAATGTGTTTTGGTTTTCAGATCTCTATTCATCATCATATGAAGAATGGCAGTCGGTGGAGTGCACTTTGGGATTCTTTGATATCTTGGATGGAGAAATAGGAGAACTAAAATATCATAGTAGATCTATAACTCAATTAGCACAGACAAGTATCATCTTCTATGACCATTTTTATGAATTGTTGAACAAAGCAAGCACTCAAGTGAGCTAAGGAAACACGATCTTTTGCCATGGAATATGATAAACTGGCCAATTTCTCCTCGTAGTGTGATAGAGACATATAGGGCTAAGCTATTTGCACAGGTTCAATGATCTTTACATCGAAACATTGCTACAAGAATTGTAAAAATCAATGTATGGATGCCAATCACTATCTTTGTTGACCTGCTAACAAGTATCCAGTCAAGGCATGCAAAACAATGCTCACCTATAGAGCAACTAGAAATGAAGAGAACCTTGACTTCTTGGATGATGGTTGGAATAAATCAATATCTAACAAGGTCTATTATGAAGTGGTTCCAAGTACGGTTACCATTAAGTATATGATTGCAAGCCATAATTTTATATTTTCTTTTACTACAAACGAAGTAGGTTCATTGCGGATGTATTAGTTCCAATGGACCAAGACCTTAACTCGTTTGGCCCTGAAAATGAAGTATTGGAGATCAAGGTCTATGAAGATGGAATTTTGGTAAGTGTAATCTCAATAAGACAGTGTTGTATGCTAGCCCAATTGCATCATCACATTCTTGTGGAGATAGAGGATGGTAGATTGAAAGAATTCTCATTCACTATCAACAACAAAAAGCTACATAGAATGTTTACATATCGGTTCTTTATTATCTTCATTTTTTATTTACATGATTCATGCATTGTCTTCATTTGTTACTAGCAAAACATTACAATAGCTACACACATCAGACACATTAAAAGGTTGCTGCTTTTTTGGATCATGTTCTAAATGCAATTCCTATTGATGGCTATGATGGAGAGTTTCACCTTTCACTATACCTGGATGATCCTCAGGAGGACTTTGATGCATTTGGAGCACCTGCATGATCCTCTATCTTCTCCTCAGGAGGACTTTGATGTACCTGCACAATCCTCTATCTTCTACTCGTGCACCAGCTCCTTTTGTATTGTTTTCTCCTTTAACATCCACTCCAACACCTCATTGTTATCTCTTCTTGAGTTTTTTGCATCTATATTGTGTACTATTTGAGAAGCATACTAGAGAACCTCTGCTACTAGTCTAGCTCTGTACTCTCATCTATTGGGGAAACATTCTAGAGAAGCTATGCTGCTATTCTAGCTCTAAACCTTTACACATACTTTGAATTGTAACAGTCCTCCTTCAGTTGTAACAAACAGGAATGCAAACTGATTTTTTTTAATCCTATATGAAACTTTTGTACATAAATTATTCATAATGGAAAACTTATGGCTTTTATGAGTGATAAGGTCTCAAAATTTATTGATTTTATTGATTTCCCATATGCTTAAAGCCTTGTAAGAAGGTACCCTTGAGTCTTAATTTGAATTCAATATTTCTACCATTGGCTAACACTACATGTTATGTACTGCAAACAAGAGAAAGAATAATTCTATGTAAAGACATCCCAAATGGGATTAATCATTGAGAGAAATCAAAGCTCATATTACATGTCAATTGTATCAATACAAAAATCAGTGATACATAAGCAAAGATGTCCCAAATGAGTCCCAAATGGGATTGTTGACATAGATAAAAACTCATATTATAGGTATTGTATCAATACAATGAGTGAGTCATAATCAAAATCTAAAGTCCGACTATGATGACAATATCTAAAGTCCAAACATAATCAAAATCTAAAGTCCAACTATGATGACAATATCTACTCTTATGAAGATGAAGTCAAAGGCTACTGTGAAGGCTGCCCTCATCAGCTATACTATGAAGGCTACTCCATCAGTGTGAGGCTACTCATCATGCTACTATGGATCCTCCATATATTAATGATGGTCCTCACTGGAAAGCTTCTTCTCCACATTGGGACTATCCTCAACTATAATCATTTCCTCAGCCCCTTGCTCCTTCATATCACTTGTGGTTGTAGGCTCCTTCCCTTCAACAAAACAGTCTCCATGATATTAGTAGCCTCCATCACAATGGGCTCCTTGGTTTCAGAAGCACTACCTCTGCATCTCGCTCTGCGTCTCCCTCAAGATAATTTATGAGCATAACTTAGGAGCTTGGTGATAGTAGAGGGGGAGGGGGGGAGGGAGAGAGAGAGAGATGGAGGGGTATTAGGGGGAGATAGTAGAGGGGAGAGATTTGTGAGTGAGCGAGAGAGAGAGAGAGAGAGAGAGAGAGAGAGAGAGAGAGAGAGAGAGAGAGAGAGGTGTGTGTTGTGACATGAAGTTGGAGGTAATGAAACTTCACGCACCTTTCACCTTTCTGCTCTTCCCAATCTTAATAATAGAGACCCTTATCACTTGCAAAGAGAGATGAAGAAAATATTTTCATGCAAAGAAAACCAAAATATATCTTTCTCCTTGCTTCCCTTATAGGAGAATGAATATGGTAACATCCCAAGTGATGTTGTAGTCCAGCATCAGGAGAAGAAAAGGATTCGCAGAGGCCATTATCTCACCAAGCCGGTCGGCGCCAAACAGAAGAGTGATGTGTTGTTGGAAGAAGATCTTTCGGCTCAACATGACATAAACTGATATATATCTAGGGGCTTGAAGGAGCTGATTTGGCTGGATGGGTAAATTTCGAGGAGACATGGTACCTCCTTCACAGAAGCCTCTAGAAATGGCTCAAAATCATTGTACAAACTGCTAGAAAACACAGAGGTCTATAACTTGCACCAAAAAATTGATATGAGAAATTAAAGTACATACATGGATGTTCCTTGAAGTGAGCTTCGTACTAATATAAGTTTTCTTAAAAACAAATAACCGGTTGAAGAGATATGGACAGTAGTTTACTGAAAGACGGTAAAAACTGCCAGAAATAAAAAGTTATACACAGAGACTCATAACTTCTAGTCCTAAACCCAATGCAAAAAAATAATTACATGCGAGGGAGACCCTTAAAGAGAGCTTCGTACTGATATAAGTTTCATTGAGATCGGACCATTGAGGAGAAATTCATAGGTGAAATATTGACAGGGGGTCTAACTGCTATATTAACTGCCATCTACCCATGCAGATTTCACCTAAGCAAACTACTCCCTCAAGGCTCTACAATTTTCAACGATCCAATACCCCTATAATTTGCCTAAAAGAGAGGAAGAAGCTTGAATGGTGGCTCAGGAAATGGGTGGACCATGTGTGCACAGTGAGCGGCTGAACAAGAACTACTTTAGAGACTTGAATAGAGAGAGAAAAGAACATAGGAATGGAGACTCAAGGAAAATGATAAGAAGTTACTTTCATTGCCATGAGAGTAAGACTCCACTTAAATACAATCAAATACTACAAAGACAAGCGAGGAGGAAAGGTTTCATACATACAAGAGGGAGCGGAAGCTCCAAGACTACTCATAGAGAGAGAATGAACTAGAGAGAGATGGACTCAAGAGTCTACATAAGAGAATATCTACAAGAGGGAGAGAAGGCTCATGGAAGAGGCTTGAGGAGACTAGAGCTACATCAACATGAGGCCTAATGGTGGAAGAGATGATGAACAAGGGAGACGAGGGCTCCTTTTATAGAGATTTATCACCCTTCTCCATCCATTTACAATTGTTGCATGTAGATTCCTTTCTTCATCAATCACATAAGCCTGTTGTCACCATCCATGTCCTTTTTGGCTACTCTTGCCATGTGTCCCATCAAAATATGCTCAAGACTCTTAAAATATTGAGAAAGTCAAGAGTCTCCCCACATGGAGCCCATAGGGACCCTCTCTTTTCCATATGTCCACATCCTCCTTATTCCACATAGGAATTCTAGAAGGATTCCTCTTGACTCCACACTCTTCCACATGCCTTCCACACGCTTGGCATGTGGCCTCTCTTATATTGTTGAAACACATGGACATGAGCCCACCTCTTTATATGACTCACTCCTCCTATTTTCTAAAAACCCCATAATATCTTATACACAAATAACTCTCAACCCATACCAAGGTATTTATAATTCATACCTATGGTATTTACAATGATCCATTCCACTCATCCTCTCAATCCCATACAATATCTTAGAAAATAGAAATAAGTAAGAGCCGCTAGGCTATCACTTGATATGCAAACTCTTATCAAACATAGAAGAAAACAATACCAATGCCAAATAAAAAATATCAATTTTTGGTGTCACATCTTTCCCCCCCTGCAGATCCTCTCTAGTGACAAAGAGGGTCTGCTGGCCCTTAAGGTGGTCGAGCATAGAAGAATTTAAGGCGATACTCATTGGTGCGTCTGGGTATCACCATGCCATCAACATCATCAAGCTGATAGGTTTCATTTGTGAACTTCTTTTTGACTCGATATGATCCCTCCCATCGGCCAATAAACTGTTTGTGTAGCCGCTTGTCCAGACGGCTATCAAATCTCATGACCAAATCTCCTTCTATAATATCTTTCTTCTTGCATAATTTGGTGTCAAAACGGGCCTTGCGCCTTTTTTTGAGAAGCTTCCAAGTTTTGTAAAACTTGTAATCTACATTCATCCAAGGCTTTTAGCTGTACCAAGCATTGAGCATAGGCATCCTCCTGTCCTTCTTTTCTTGGAACAGTAGTGCGAAGACTATGTATCTCCAATTCAATGGGCAAAATGGCTTCTATTCCATACACTAGTTGGATTGGTGTTAACCCAATAGCTAGCTTGTGTGTGGTTTCGTAAGCCCATAAAACTTCTGCCAAGTGCCTATCCCAATGCCTTTTCTTGGTGTCTACAAGCTTTGCCATTGAATTGCACAACAATCCATTTGTTTTCTCAGCCAAGCCATTACATTGGGGATAGTATGGCGTGGACATGCTATGATTTATCTTTAGCTTATGCACCACATCTTCGATTAGTTCATTTCTAAAAGAGGTTCCTCCATCAATGAGAATTTCCAAAGGACAACCAAAGCATGGACAAATTTGATCAAAGAAAAATTTTGCAACTGTGCTTGCCTTGCTATTGACTGTGGCCTTGGCCTCTGCCCACCGAGTCACATAAGTGGCCACCAATAAATAATGCTTGCCCTGAGATAAGCGAGGGAGTGGTCCCACAGAGTCCAACCCCCACCTCTCAAATGGTCCATATGCTGGAATAGGCTTCAAGGGCCTAGGAATCAACTTTTGCCTTCCAAACTTTTGGCATACTTTACAACTTCGACACCATTCATATACATCCTTATGGACGCATGGGCAAAAGTAACCTGTGTTAAGAATTCTCCTAGCTGTGCTCGCTGAAGCAAAATGACCGGAGCATTCATGACACATTTCTAGGATTCTCCTAGTCTCCATGGGATGGACCACCCGACGGAGCACCTTATCTTTTCCCAATTTATAAAGAATGTCATCAACAATAGTATAGGGACAAGCCTTCCTTACCAATCTCTGCTTCTGTTGTGGAGTTAACCCTCGAGGAAACATGCCTTCTTCTACATATTGCTGAACATCTTGCAATTTTGGCCATCCAGTGTCTACTAAAGAAACCACCCCCCGGTCTTGTACTACAATGGCTTGAGTAGCTAACTCATCTGCCCTTTGATTTTCTTTTCTGTTTATATGAACAAACTTGCACAAATCAAATTGACTAACATAGTGCCATAGCCTTTTGATTAAGCTCCTTAAAATGAGGATTTCTTGTATTGTAATGCCCTTGCATTTGCTTTATAATAAGCTGAGAATCTCCTCTTACTTCCAATTCTTTAACTTAACTTTGAAGACAACCTTTCAAACGAAGAATCAAAGCATTATACTTAGCTGCATTGTTAGTTGTGATACCTAGAAGCTCTTGTCCTCTTGCCCACACCTCTTGACCTTCAAAATTCATCAGGACTATCCCCTCAGCTCCTTGTTGGCATGAAGGACTAAAATCCCCATCAACATACAGCACACATTGGAAAAATAATCATGGCACATGATTGTGATGTAGTGGACACCACAGAGGTAGAGGTACATATGCCCAATGGGGATATCCAATATCTTGAGGTCACAGGTAGTTGGAGCTTGAAGCACGTTTGAGAATGCATCGCTGTCACCTTTGATGATAGTGATTTTCTCTTTACACTAAATGGGAAGCCAAAAAAAATCCATTATTTTGGGTGGAGGGGGAGGCGGGAGTGGAATATGATGGCAAATTATTTAGGCCAATATATTACATTGTCCAATATTTTATTACCTAAAATGTAGTCAAACCTTTAAGGTATTTAAAGAGACTGAAGTCAACTATATAAAGGGCCATTAGGTATGACATAGCCTTTATTGTCCTCACCGCCTAGACAACCTGCTCTTGCCATCTTCCACAAACCTCCAATGACCACACCCTGTGAGGCATACCATGACTTTGTCGCTTCTACTTGTCATTAGAGTCGAGAGGCAGAGTTGTATGACATTTTTGATCGTCATATCGATGTCATCGGCACAGTCCACAAGCATCTAGATCTCTTTAGAGATGTGGTAGATTACAGAAAATCAAGCCTTACTTGATCTGTCGAGACATAGATAGAGTACAGTGGGTTCCTGTGAACCTCCTCATTGACTGTCGCCAGGCTGATAGCACTTTCAAGTTTAGGTTGCAAAGAATTTCCAAATCCCTTAGTCCAAAAAGTTTTAGAAGGATTTCCAAGGATGAAGAGTTGGATCTGCAAGCGGGTCCTACAGGAACTCATTTTGTATCCCTAGAAATAGCCTATTGTGTAATTCTTTTGGAAATGGAGGACACAGATGCACCTCCATTCATCAATGTAGAGCCAACTCTTCTTCTAGCAGTAGAGCAAGATGTGGACATTGAGGAGAATCTTATGTGGTTGCGAAAGTTGCCGTTGCTCTAGATTGGTCTAGTGCAACTTTGGGCAAGGGAAAGCACACATCAGAAATAGAGCAGATGACAGAGTTGGTTGTGGTTCCCAAAGCAGGCGGGACATCATCGCCCATAGGACAACCAAAAGAGGAAGAGGAGCAAGGAGAGCAGAGGGAGAGCAAAAAGAGAAGGAGGAAGGTATGACAGATGAGGTTTTGATGCAAACTCTTCCGTATACACTGCACTGACTATTGTCTTCCATGACTCAATTTGGTCATCGTTAAAAATTCCCGGAGAGTGAGGAAAGCTTCAAATCACAGGCGACTGCAAAATCAAATCAGTCCCTAATGCATTGTTCTCATAGTGCGTCAAACCAGTTTGAGCGCGTAGCACACAATTACATGAGGTTGTAGAGGGTCACGGACCCAATTCCTTCTTTAGCAACAGCAACCACCTCCGTGATGAGTAGGCCCGAGGGAGTGGCTCATTGAGAATAGTATTCGACATGGGCAGGTTGAGGTACATCATTGAGGGTGCGACAACGAGTGAGGGGAGCCAAGACAATCCTGATTGGGTGCTCATGGGACTACAGACATCATTGTGAATGAGCTGTAATTTGCATGTAACTCTCACTGCACCATCCTTCTTGAAAGGAAATCTATGCATCTTGCCGAGGATGCAACCCTAACATGCATGAGGAGGAGGTGACTCTAAAGGAGGCAATGCATCAACCATAGCATGCTTGTGAAGTGCCATTAAGTTGCCATAGCTATGTGTCCATACCTGGCATGCCATAACTCCACATTGTGCATCGCAGCAATAGTGGGAGCGCTCACTAAAAGTGCAAGATCAGATCTTTTCTCATATGTATCAAGCTAAAAAAGACCTTGATACAAAGTGCCAGAAAACATCAAAGCATAGTCATTCTCTTTGTCTCTGACTGCACACTTAGCATCATCGAATACAACCTGAAATCCTCCTCTATTAAGAGAGGACACTGAAAACAAATTCTTCTTCTACCTGGCACATATAGAATATCTAAAAATTTGAAATCTGTGCCATCACTGGTTGTGAGAATGATGTCCCTCACTCCACACACTAAATAAGAAGGATTATTTGCACAAGTCACCTTCTTTTTAGTAGGTGGAAAATGTAGAGATGCAAAAAGGCTCTTCTTAGAAGTAATGTGCTTAGAAGCACCACTATCAAAATACCAAGTATTCAGTGTCTTATTGACATTGAGAGAGCATGCATCCTTTGAAGGATCATAACTGCAAGTCAAGAAAGCATAAGGGTCATCCTTAATAGTTGCTGTATCATTTGAACTACCCATTGAAAAATATAAAATGCAAGACAAAAAGGCATAGTGCTCTTCCACAAAGTTAGTTGTAACATCTTTCCCCTCATGTGAATGAGGAGCTGATGCATCTGACACAACGATACCTGAATCTCTTTTTTTTTCTTTAGCTATGGGCTTCTTGCATTCACCAACATAATGACCTGGCTTTTTGCAATAGTGACAAATGCCCTTCTTCCTAGGCTTATCTACATCACACTTAGCCTTATAAGAGGGTTGTCCTGAATTAGCTTTATGCTAATGTGCGGGCTGATTGGCATGTTGCTTTTGCTACCCTTTTCCCTTGGGCTTAAACTTAGAAAGCATGGCATGCTCGCCAGCCTGTGTTGCCATATTTCTTCATGTCTACTCTTCTTGCAACAGAAGTCCTACCAAGTCGTGAAAAGAGAGAGGATTGATGTCCCCCCTCAATGACGAATTCAGCGAGGTGGGGAAACGAAGATAGGACTCATGAAGAGAATTCAAAGTGGTAGTAATCATCTCTGGATCTGGAATGACTTCATCAATATTCAACAATTGCTCCCTCAAATCCTGAAGCTTTGTGAGGTGAGTATTCATTGAATCTCCCTCATCCATATGTGTGTGAGAAAGCTCTCTCTTCAGAAAGGAAACTCTGGCATCATTTCTTGTTGCAAACATACTTTCCAATATCTCCCAAGCTGTCTTTGAGGTCTTGCATGATTGAATGTGAGGAATAATGAACCTCTTGACAAAAAGAGAAATCACTGATAGAGCTTGTGCATCCCTACAATCCCATCTTTTTTGCTCTACTATGGGAGCCCCTGGAGCAGCAGCTCCAATTACTTGTGCTGCATTTTGACCTCTACCCCTACCTCCAGGTGTAGGAGTGACAGGTGTAGCCATAGAATCTGGCCTTGATTCATCTCCGTTAACATAATCCCAAAGATGTCTGCCAACCAAGATGTTGCAAATCAAAAAACTCCATAAGGAGTAGTTGGTGCCATCCAACTTATCCTCCTATGTGAGGACTCCAAACACCTCATTGGGGTTGTTCTAAGCCATTTTTTCCAGATAAACTCAAAAATATAGCAAATTGAACAAGTAAAATCCCTTCCTGGGATGCAAAATGCACAAGTAAAATTTGCTAAAGAAAATCTGCCCACAGTGACAAATATTGTCCCAACCTATCAAAGGCTTGAAATGCACCACAATGCTCTGCTAATTGCCCAAAAATCTACAAAAAGTGGCAAAAGTCTGCAAATTGACTCAGTCCAAAACTGCATGCAAACCTCCAAAATAATCTTTCAACTGCAAAATTGCAACCCAAATGCAAAAGCCCCAATTTCTTGTGGAAAATTGCATATAAAAGAGGGCAAATTTACTGAAACCCTCAAATGTTGCAAAAATTTCACTCTTTCTGCAAAAGCTCAAATTTCTAGAGTGGATCTTGCGAACTGATTGCAATGTCTGCCAAAGCTCTAAATGTGCTCTCAAAAACTAAGCCAAACAATGGCTATATGCATAAGAGCCAGACAAAAAACTCCTTGCAATGTCCACCTGCTTAGAAAACCTGCAAACAAGCACCTTGCTAGAGTATCCTCTAGAAGTAACCTACTCTGAAGACCTGCCACAGTCCATACAGTACGGACTGTACGACTGTACAGATGCTGACTGCATGCAGGTACCTCAGAGTACGGACGACGATGTATAATTAGAACCCTGCGGTAGTACGATGAATTGTATGGATGCTATACGGTGGAACTATAGCAGTACAGTGGCATGTACGGTTAGCACGTGTAGTATGGAATGCAAGTACAGGATTTGCTATACAGATGGTAGCACAGATGTACAGACAGATAGTCCGTACGTTGTATAGACAGGAGCAGGGGACTGACGTGCAGTATGGACTGCTCACTGGAGCAGTGTACGGGCATCGCTTTAGATCCATAAGTGTACGGCAGATGGAGCTGTATGGTCACAAGTTGTATAGATCGGAGCTACAGGTAGGGAGCTGAGAGTAGGTCCGGGAAGAAACACAGCTTTGATACCATATGTGAGAAAGGAGAGCAAGAGTGAGCAAGCGTGAGAGTTGAACATAGGTCTACTCAATAGTGGACTGAAATGAAGTGAGTACAAAAGAGAGATGAGGGGTTTTGTCTAAGTGACAAAACCCTATCTAATCACTAAACGTAGTTAGGGATTAGATCGTGGTTAGGGGGAAAAACCTCTATGAGGGAAAAGTGTCCCTAACTCACTTATTACATTTACATTGGCCACTGCCTAGAATATAATAATAATTCTAACATAATAGAGATCATCATGCCTTGTAATTTTAAAGCATATTTTTTGGAACATTAGCAAAGACAAACTACAGCAGCAGGTTGCCAATGACTAATGCCCAAGTACAAGCAGTTGTCGTGTGGTCGAATCTCACAGAGCATTATCTAAATGACCAAAATATAGGGGTCGTCTGCAAAATACAGCCACCCTTGGAAAGCCTTCAGGGACTTTGAAAGTACAAGGGAAAAAGAAAAGGTAGAGGTGGTAGTTCACAGCTATTGTATTGGCCCCAAGCAAAGGGCAAGACAATGTAAGCCTTGCAGGCTTTGTTTCAGCCCTACAAGCCAGCCAATTAGATGGCTTGAAGTGGCCATCTCTCCTACATTAACCAGAGGAGAAGTGAAGGCTTCATTTAGGCTCTTGCCAGGAATCAGGAATCACAGCTCATATGAAAAAGAGGAAGTGCACAATCTCAATAAAGTGTGCACTAACCAACGTTTGTCTTCTAGAATAGTCCTATTGCATCTTTTGAATCTTTGCTTTTGAGGTTGGAGTTCATTTGATAGAGTTTTGACTAGCACTAGGGGAAATTCAATATTCTGTTAGCTTCTCTTTTAGAATTCCATTAGGTTCTTGTCATACTAATGATGTTTCTCAAGGTGAACTCTACCACGTACTACAATAGGCTTTAAGTGGTCCCACACCTAGGTAGTCATGTTGATAACTGTTTTTCTCCCTTATTTTAGGTTCTAGGCATTTGCAACCAACCATTGGTTTTCTTAAGGAAGTTTCACAGCGTAAGGGCCTCAATAATATGTTTCAAGTGGCATAAATAGGGGTAGTTGGTCTCTTGTTGAATAGCGGCAACTCATTTAGTTACATATGGAGCCCAGAAACACACAAGCATGCTTATAGAAAATGTGCACCATTCCAATGAACATGATACAATATGTAGATCAAATCCCAAAATAGGCTTTCCCCAAATTTATAAACACTAACCAAACCTGGACTTAAGTCCCATTAGGGTTAAACTATATCCCTAATCCCCATGCAATATACTATTTTACACCATATATAAAAGTGGGGAGGCAATCAATGATCCATATGTAATGACTTACGTATTATTGTTCTCATCATCAAAAGGCATACCATAAGTTTGTCTTTATCAAACTTCTCTCAAGGTAGGGGCTTTTGGTGAACAAGTTGGATGTTCAATCCTTCGTGAAACAATGGACTGTTTGAATAGTCCTTAGGTCCACTTGATGCTGAATGAAGTGACAAATGAATGTCAATATGCTTGGATATATCACAATCTTTTGGATTTTTTCAAAGGCCATTGCACTTCAATGATCACAAAAGGTCACAATTTCTCCATCTTAGACTACACCAAACGCCTTTTTAAGAACCAGCTTAGCCATATGGCCCCACACGTACACTTGGCTTGTGGTATATTTAGCCTAAGTTGTAGAGAATACCATGATCCATTCCTCCTTGCATAACCATGATACACAATGAGAATTCAATAAGAATTGAATTCCACTTGGACCAACCTTCCCAATTCGCACTAAGATGCCCAATAACGTGGTTGTCCTCAAGGCATAAGAATTTATGATTTGATGTCCCATTGAGCTATTCAAAAGTTCTCTAACTCCATATTATATATTAGACACATTGGCATGGCTATAAACTAATTCACAAGTTTGACTACATGACATATGTTAGGTTGTGTTCTTTTAAATACATTAGCTTAGTAGCTACATATTGACTTAAAGTTTGTTTTTGAAAATGGTCATTATGATAAATTTATACCTTGTTTGGATAAAAGATATGTTGCCCTCACCTGGTTGCACCAATATCCAATAGTAATGTAAGAAACACACATCGTTCTTTTCAAATTGTTTGCATAAATGTCACTCACAATAGCAAGTCATCACATAATTGCTTTCTGATTGTGAGAGAAATTGCACTTCATATCACATACACTAGTTTACTTCTTGTGGACCATCAATCTTTGGATTTTCTTGAGTATAAAAAAAGCTTTCTTAAGTTTGTATACCACATGTTTAAGTATCCTTTTTCACAAAACCTTGAGGCTTTTGCAAAATATTGATTTTCATAGAAGCATCATTCACAAACATCCATTGGTTAATGGATTGAATCCATTGGCCATGTTTTGATGTTCAAGAAATTGTATGGCAATAAATTTAAGGTGATCAAACCATTGGTAGGCAAACTTAAAGAATACTCTAACCTGCTGACTATCTTCAAATAACAATCAAAGTGAGGTTGCAAATAATAGTAAGAAGCCATATCTTTCTAGAGACTCATAAAGAACACCTCTCCCACCCTAAACATACCTTCTTCTTCTCTTGAGATTCAGAGTCACAATGTCTAATCAGTCACACTCATTAAAGAAAATAGAATCTTACCTCACACGAGATCTTTGAGAGCAACAAAGTGAATCTTTGATAGAAACAAAGCAAAGAGGGAATTAAAAGAGCTTTAAAAATTATTCGATACCTCTGTAAAGAAAAAGGGAGAGAGATAGGAGACTCAAGTTTAGCTTTCTTCACAACACACAAAAGAGAGAGGACACAAGGTTGGAGGGTGAAGCCTTTCTTCACTTTTGCACACAACAACAATACAATAGAAGAGGGAAATACCCTATATGTCAAAACCTAGAATACGTGGTTCATATGTGAACCCAAACCAAAAACATACGTGGTAGTCTAACTACACCACGAGTACAACTAACATAGGCGGTGACATAAATGATAGTCATCCAGGAGATATGTCGGGGATAGAGCTTGATATCTCAACACTCCCCCTCAAGCTCAAATCCATCTCACGTACACCAAGCAAGCTCCTAAATCTGCGAAGCTTCTCGGTACCCAATGCCTTCGTAAAAATATCAGCCACCTGCTCCTCAGTGCTGACATAGACAAGATCAATCTCACCAGCTAGAACCTTCTCTCTCACAAAGTGATAATGCACCTCAATGTGCTTCGTTCTAGCATGATAAACTGGGTTATTAGCAAGCATGATGCTGCTAATGTTGTCACAATGAATGAAAACTGCTGCATGAACTGACTGTCCCATATCTGCAAGTAGCTTCCGTAACCAAGCTACCTCACATGCAGCCATTGCTGCACCCCTGTACTCTGCCTCTGTACTCGACAAGGCAACTGTTGGCTGCTTCTTGCTGCTCCAACTGATGGCACCACTCCCAAGGGAAAACATAAAACCACTAGTAGATCTCCTGTCTGAGACACTACCAGCCCAGTCAGCATCTGTGTATCCATGTACCTATAATGCACACCCAGCTTCATAAAACAGTCCATAATGCAATGTGGAATTCACATACCGCAGTATGCGCCTAGCCACATCCAAATGTGGCTTCCTCGGTGCCTGCATAAACTGACTCACCAGCCCCACAGCATAGCTCAAATCTGGTTTGGTTATAGTCATGTAAATCAAGCTACCTACTATGCGCCTGTACATAGTAATATCTTCAAGAAGCTCACCTGTCTCTGCGAAGAGCTTCACATTCTGCTCCAATGGAACAAAAATAGGCTTACAGCCTGTCATCCCATATTTGGACAGCATGTCCAAACCGTATTGCCTTTGCAACAGCCATATCCCACTCGGGGATCTAATAACCTCAATGCCCAAGAAGTAACGCAGCTCTCCCAAATCCTTCATCTCAAATTTCTGCTTCAACAGCAGCTTCACTTCATTAATGTCTGCATCACTATCACCTGTAATAATCAAGTCATCAACATAGATGACTATAAGCACAATCCCTCTGTTTGTCCTTTTCACATAAAGTGAAAAATCTGAATTGGAAATCTGAAATCCAATAGTGACAAGATATTGTCCTATCTTGTCTGACCATGCCCTCGGCGCCTGTTTTAAGCCATACAAGGCTTTGCGCAACCTGCATACAAAATCGGGGTGTGACTTATCCTCATAACCTTCTGGCTGCATCCTTCTGGCTGCATCATATAAACCTCTTCCTGCAAATCACCATGCAGGAAGGCATTTTTCACATCCATCTGATGCAAAGACCATCCCTTTGCAGCAGCCATAGCAATTACTGCTCTCACGGTTGCCATCCTTGCAACTGGGCTGAAAGTTTCCTCATAGTCAATTCCATATGTCTGTGCAAAACCTTTGGCAACCAATCTTGCCTTGTACCTGCTAACAGACCCATCAGCATTGTGCTTTACTTTGTAAACCCACTTACAGCCAATAGCCTTCTTATCATGAGGCAAAGGCATCAAATCCCAAGTGTGGTTTGCATCCAAGGTAGCCATCTCTTCATCCATAGCTGCTTCCCAATTTTTATGCCCTGCTGCATCCTCAAAACATGTGGGCTCTGGCTCCTCTAGAACCTTGACCATATAAGCATAGTGATGTGCTGTATACCCATCATATCTCAGCCTGTCAACTGGATACTTAATACGAGTGGACCTCCGTACAACTGGATCAGTTGCAGGAGTCTTTAAATCATGCCTGCTTTTCCTTGCACCAGGTGTAACAACAGAAGGAATCCCAAGTTCCTCATCAAGGCTCATTTCAGAGCCGCTTGACTCTCCATCAACATGAGAGCTACCAGCAGACACATCAAACACTGGAGTATGGTCCACTTTTTCTTTTCCCTTATGTGATACCTGCACAACACTATCAGGACTGCCATGTGACGATTCACTAGATCTCAATCTCCCTGTCCATGCATTAGATCCACTAGTAGAGGACTCTCTGGGTCCACTCAAGGCTTGAGATTGCTGCTCTGCATTTATTGCAGCATTCCCATTTCCTGCATCTGCATCTCCTACCATAACAGTTGGTGCATACCAGCTGCTCATTTCATCAAAAACAACATCTCTGCTCACTTGCATTTTGCGAGTGGAAGGGTTATAACAGCGATACCCTTTCTGGTGCTGAGCATATCCAATAAAGATGCATTTTTTTGCCTTTGGATCCAGCTTTGTTCTCTTCTCATCAGGAACATGAACATAAGCTATGCAACCAAATACCTTCAAGTGAGAAATATCTGGTTTTTGGCCTGTATACATTTCTTCAGGCGTCATGCCATGGACAGCTGCAGTGGGGGTTCTGTTCATAATATAAACAGCAGTTGCTACTGCTTCAGCCCAAAAATAATCAGGCATGTTTTTCTCATTTAGGATCGCCCGTCCTACTTCTGCAATATGCCTGTTCTTCCTTTCTGCAACCCCATTCTGTTGAGGGGTAGACCTGCATGAGTACTTCCTTTGAATTCCCTGTTCTTTCAGATATTCACAAAATTCTTCTGAAAAGTACTCTCCCCCACCATTAGATCTTAGCACTTTAATATGCACACCTTTCTCTTTTTCAACCATGGCCTTAAAAGCCTTGAAATGGCTGAACACTTCACTTTTGTGCTTCATAAAATAAATCCACACCTTCCTAGTGTAGTCATCAATAAACGTCACATAATAATGGCATCCACCAATAGAAGCAGCTTTGGTTGTCCAAACATCTGAATGGATCACTTCCAAAGGTCTTTTGCTCACCTTAGCATTTTTGGGAAATGCATGTCTGGCCTGCTTACCCATTTGGCATGCTTCACATACCTTTTGCATTCCCTCAACTCTGAATTTAGGCAAACCTGCAACAATGTTTTTCGTTTGCATAGATTTCAGCCTTTGTATATTCACGTGCCCAATGCGCTTGTGCCATATCTCAATATCTACAATGACACCTCTCCCATGCGCAAACATAGCAGCTTTCACCTCAGGCATATCAACATCCAAGGTGAACATTCTTCCATTTTTGTTGCCTTTCGCAACCAAGCGGCATTTATTTTTCAAGTCCTCAACAAAGCATCCATCAGGATTAAATCTAACCTGCAGACCTTGCTCAACCATCTGGCCAACTGAAACCAGGTTCTTAGTGATTTTTGGAACATGAAGTACATCTGCCAAGTACTTTGTTTTGCCATCCTGCATAGCCAATGGCACTTTACCAACCTGCGTAATTGGGTGCGCAGTATCATCACCTGTTTCAACATAACCTGGCTTATCCAAATTTCTGACATCATGAAACCACTCACCATGACTGGTCATGTGGTTAGAGGCACCTGAATCAACATACCAAACATCATTGCAAGCTGCAGCATCTCCTGACATGGAGTTAACCATATGTTGCATCACAAAAAGGTGCTCATTTCTATCGTCACCATGCCCACTTGATGATGCATAGTTGCTTTGCTGCAACTTTCCACTTTTGATGTCATTCTGCTTTTTATAGCATGTATTCTCCTTGTGTCCAGGATTTCCACAATAATAGCATTCTGTGCTGCTATTTACTTGCTGGTTCCTTTGCCATGAACCACGGCCTCTTTGGCTCCCCCTGCCTCTAGAACTACCACGTCCTCCTCCATAGGACTGGTTTTCCTGTTGTTGCTGTTGGTTCTGATTTCCTGCATGGCCACCAGAACGGCCTCTTCCTCTACCCCTGCCTCTACCTGTATTCGAGTAGAAAGCAGTCTCTTGAGAAGTTGAGGTGGCTGAACCACCATTCCTTTGCTCTTCACTCAGCAAGAGAGCAATAAGTTCCTGAAAATCAGGAAATGTTTCACGGACTCCAATGGATGTCCGAAATTGTGCATAATCTTTCCCAAGACCATTCAAGGTCACGGACACTAAGTCCTCATCATCAACAGGTGCTCCAATGGAGGCAAGAGAATCTGCAAGGCCTTTCACCTTCAAGGAATACTCATTTATATTCAGATTTTTCCTTTACACATTGTGCAACTCCTGCTTTAGCTGCATCTTTCGTGCTTTGGTATTTGTGCTATACAGCTTCACCAATGTATCCCATGCCTCCTTAGGCATCTCTAGATCCTGTATATGCACAATCATAGAATCTGAAATGCTAACGGCGGACAGCCAATACAGGCATTTTCTGGCTTTTTCATGCCATTCTTTAAAGGCCTTCAATTCAGCAGGAGTGGGAGCAGCACCCAAAACTGGTTCTGCAGTTTCACCACTGATGTAATCCCAAACTCCCTTTCCCATAAAGAAGTTTGTCATCCTGAACTTCCATGCTTGGAAGTTGTTCTTGTCAAGCTTCTCACTGACAATGGTAGACAGATTCTCAGACATTTTACAAATCACGAATTGCAACAGCAACCTGTAAACACAGCAAATGCCTCAGAAGGGCAAATAACAAAACTTCTGCAAAGAGCCTCACAGGGGCAGATCTGCAACACTGACGAAAGTGGTATTTCACCACACAGTCACTTCCTCGTGACGATTTTGCATCAACAGGCAACAGGCATGAATCTGCAACTCCCAATATCTCTGCACATAGGCATATGATGCAATTTCTATGGCACCTTTCCATCGACTAGCCGCGCGGTGGTCGCACAGCAAAAACAGGGCCTTTTTCTGAGTGCCTGCGAAGAACTTCCGCCTTCAAAATGGGCCGCGAAGGGCCTCTCAATCTGAAGCAGTGCACTCCTGCACTTCTGGCTGTGCTACCTACAGAGATTTGCTCCCAAACTCGAAATAGGAAGGCTACACTGGTCCTCTTACCAGGACACCACAAACTTGGCTAGCTTTCTTGAGCTCCTTACCACGAACAAGGCTCTGATACCATGTAAAGAAAAAGGGAGAGAGATAGGAGACTCAAGTTTAGCTTTCTTCACAACACACAAAAGAGAGAGGACACAAGGTTGGAGGGTGAAGCCTTTCTTCACTTTTGCACACAACAACAATACAATAGAAGAGGGAAATACCCTATATGTCAAAACCTAGAATACGTGGTTCATATGTGAACCCAAACCAAAAACATACGTGGTAGTCTAACTACACCACGAGTACAACTAACATAGGCGGTGACATAAATGATAGTCATCCAGGAGATATGTCGGGGATAGAGCTTGATATCTCAACAACCTCTCCATTGATTACCAAATCCAAAAAATTTTCATTACCTCTCTCTCGATTCCCTCACCCTCACACACTACTCCCATAAAAGAAAAATTAATAAAATTGGCCCACCAACACTAACACAAAATCCCACTCAAGCACAGTCAAATGAATTGCTAGAGCTTAGTTTAGCATCGGGAGAAGAAAAGAGTCCGTAGAGGCCATTATCTCACCAAGCTGGTCGGTGCCAAAGAGGTGGCAAAGAGAAGAGCGATGCATTATTGGAAGAAGATCTTTCGACTCAACATGACATGAACTGATATATATCTAGGGGCTTGAAGGGGCTGATTTGGCTGGATGGGTATATTCCGAGGAAAAAGGGCACGTTCTTCATAGAAGCCTCTAGAAATGGCTCAGGTAGATGGAGACTTTCTTTTATGAAGCTTATCCACACAATAGCTTTGATACCATGTTGAAGTGACTGCATAGCTCACACTCTGCAAACATAAGAGACAAACCATAATTTTGGCTAACAAAATGTACACTATCTTTTCAATTACAAAACATGGTACATCTAGAATGATTTTCCTAAGTTCCTAAGGACACACACACACTTAGGTCCCACATAAGACTCCCTCTAGTCCCTAGCTATATAACCCATATTCATCATAAACACCAACATATGCGCTACCATACATACATGGCCAACCATACTAATGACCCACACCTCAACAATTACCCTTAGATTTAGCTAGATCAACAAGGCATGTTGTCCTAGCCCTTCAATGCTTTAGTACATCTAAAACTCTTAGCTTATCTTTTGTGTACTATAATTGCATATGCTCGATCTCTTTAGACGATGGATATATGGATGGTCTTGGAGAAGGAGCAAAGAACATATTTGATTGGCCACTATGCAATAGCCTAGGAATGGAAAACCAAGGAAATCCACCTTCTAGGTAGCCAATAGGAACAAAGAGATATTCACTAAGGTGGGTGAGACAATAGTGGAGTAGCTAGCACCAACTTAAAGCATGCTAATATGATCAGTAGAGTTGTAGCCATTTCTAGGTTGTTACAAAATTGAAAAAAGTTGTAGTGAAGAAGACCCTATCAGGTATTTCCAATAATTCTTACAAACTTGTCAAGTAAATGGATTGAATGCTGATGATGCTAACATTCATGCCTTTCCAATGTATCTTAATGACAAAGTGCTTGAGTGGTTCATTAGCCTAAAAAATGAGGTGGATGGAAAGGGGATTAACACAAGTTACATTCCAAATGGACTTAAGGATGACCCCTCAACCTTTTGAGTTCAATGAAGCAATTAAAAAAAGATAATGTGTGAGATTACATTACCTACATCAAGGACCTAAGACTTGCAATTAAAAGCTTTTAACCCATCGTTTTATGAGGAGCTTGCTTGTATGTTTACAAGAATAAGACAAAATTTTCGTGTTATCACCTAGAATACATAAGAATCAAGGATGGCCTAGACTTTACCAGCTTTGACTGAATAAACTTTGATACAAACTCATCAAAAGAGGAAGTCTAAAAGTATTGTTTTCTTCTCAAGTATATTGAGGCTCAAGGTTGAAGAAAAGAAAGATAAACTTCTTATTATCAAAAAAATAGTAGATGACATAGTGGAAAACAATAGGTCATCACACATGTATTAGAGATAGAAAGCATGTGTAACATCAATGAAATGTAGTCAACAAAATGGGGGAGAGCATGGTATTTTCTTGAATAGAATCTAGTACATTGACTCGATGTTGGCATAGTTCATGATGTTGGATGCCATTGTTATCAGCAAATCCATGGAGACCAGAAATAACATATGTAAAATGGGGAGTGCCCCATTCTTAAAGCCTACGCTATAATGATAGATAGTTAGTAAGCTTATCTATTTTATGTCATCTACACAACTAGACATATGCTATGAAGTTGATTGTGCCAAGTTGTTTGTAGACACTATTAGGCATTTGCTATGAAGTTGGTCTATTTAGTCAAGTTTTGCCAAATATCTCTGGCCATAATTTGAATGTTTTGACTTGGATTATACCATAGTGAGACAATGAATCTTAGGGTCTTATATCTAAAATAGATCCATCATGCCAAGATTTATCTAGCAGCAACCCCAAGCATATGCCCATTTTGACATACATTTTCATATGTTGAACTGTCATTGTAATTCAGTCTAGCAAGAAGCAAGAAACCATCATACTTTTGATAGTAAGGCTAAGTATATCTCACTTGCAACTATCTTGCTGCTAATGTAGTCCACTACTATGAACTTTTGTGACAAGTAACATGCCATCAGTTTGTCAAAGAATCCAAAGTAGCATGAACGGTCAAAAGACATTGATACCTGTGTTTCCATTTCATTAAAAATTGGGTAAATAAGGGATTGTACAACCAGTCCATTGATTCTTTGAGGACCAAGCAGTAAACATGTTCACACAAGTCTTGCCTCATGTAAAGATTGTAAAACTTTATATTTCTCTTTGTGATATAGAGGCCATTCAATGATGGGTGAGCATTAAACTTTGGTGGTTGGGTTGGTCATGACCCATGTAAATAGTGCTACATATGGTATGTGTTATGTAGCTCAAGGTAAAGGTGTTCAGTTTACATAATACCCTAAAGAGTGGATAAAATGAATGTAAAGGAGTAGCAATTGATGAGGGAGTACTAGGGCTCAACCCATTAGTCCATGTAATGAAATTGCATTTCTATATTTTAGTTGTTAGAAACTCTATACTTTGATTGTTTAAATTGTTGTTTGAGTTGCTTTGGGACTCATTTTGCACCTCTAGGACTCTCTAAGTGACTCAATTTGAGTTATTGTTTGAATCACTTTGGAACTCAATTTGAACCTTTAGGGAACTCTCTTAGGGACTCAAATTTATGACTCACTTAAAGACCAAATTCTTGAAAAAATTTTGAGAGTTTGAGTTTGAGTTTGATTATATTATAGTTACTACATTGAGCAAATTTTGTTATTGGGGCATTGTTTTGATTTTGACTTCGTAGTAAAGAGTTAGGGCTTGTTGAAGCCTAGTCTACCTTTAGTTCGATTTGAACCAAATAAGGGGTCATAGACATTGAAGATTGACTATAAATGGACCTTGCCCTTAGAGAATATTTTGAAAAATATTCTCTAATATATGGCATTAACCTTGGGTTGATTTGACTTGAGAAGTGTAATAGTTGATGATGTTTATATAGATCTAGGCTTAATTTAATTGGACTTGAACATTGATGTGGCATGATGACATGGTATATGATGTGCTATAGGTACTGATGATGTGGCAAGATAATGTGGAATTGATGGTGATCTCATCTTTTTAGAAACCAATAGGATAAACATGCAATAATAATTATCAATCAGCTCAAGAATGACAAGCTTTTCAGATACTTAGACGGGAGAGATAGAGTCTACTCACAAGATTCTGAGAGTACTTCCATGACAATGGAAGCATAATCATGTGATACACGAGGATTTAAGAAACTTGCGCAGAAAGAGTAAGACATTAGGAATAAAGGGAACTCATTTTGGAGCCTTTTGGCCAAAATGAAAAATCCCTCTCCACCAATCACAAGAAGGCCAATGTAACATTGGAAAAATAGAGAAAATACAAAATAATTTCACATAATAAGAGAAAGAAACAATCATGTGTGTCAATTATGTTTTGAATCGCGCTCCCACAAAGGCTTTGAAGACAATCACTCCTTTCGAGGCTTGGCATAGGAGAAAGCCTTCAGTGGATCATTTTCGTGTCTTTGGATGCATTGCATATACCCACGTGCCTGTGGAGTTTCGACATAAGTTGTCAGATAAGGCACTTAAGTGTAACTTTTGGGTATAGTGCCTGTGGAGTTTCGACATAAGTTGTCAAATAAGGCACTTAAGTTGTCATATTTTTGTCAGTAGAGATGTAATTTTTTCAGAGAATTCAGCTCATACACATGCTGAATTCACTATTCCAGCTTCTTTAGATGATGTTTTTGAGGGAAATCATGCTGGACATTGCACTTATGAAGAAGTCAAAAAGTAGTTCATCACATAATTTATTTCTTCTCTTGACTTGGAACCTTCTGGGACTTGTGAGGATGTCTTTTCCTTGAGGGTACTTGATACTATTTCTAAACCCCTTTTCCTTTTCCCTACATCATTTAAAACTCCTCATCAATATCTACTTTTGTAGACATCAACACAAGAAAATCAAGATACATAGAATGAAATTCTACCATGTTTAGGATGTTCAATGAGGGTAACATCCTCTTATAGAAAACCTTGCCCTTATCTTGTGGATCTGATAAAGCAAACATATTTTAAAAGAGAGAAAACTTATACATTGTGTTTAAGACAAATAGAAATTTGGGTGGATATGAGGCATCGTGATCCTTTTAAGGAGTTTCTTAAGGGATTTATTTATGTTGTTGGAGTCTTGACTAATCGGCCAAATCTCTTTCTTAAGCACATTTAAAGAAACGCTTAAGATGTGCTCAAAAAAGCAATTTGGACTATTGGAGGCTTGCTCAACAGGCTAAATCTCTTTGTTAAGCACATCTTTTAGAAATTTTGCACACACGTACACGTATTCCAAGGCGACTTGGCCATTTTTGGAGGTAGCTACATATACCTCTCTCGGTACCATTCGTGCATTTGCTCGAGCTCTCTTCTGTCTCATTCCATCGCCTGTGCTCCACATCCATCTGCCATGCTCTCAAATCCATCACCATGCTACAACCAACCTGTAGGTAGAGGGTCATCTACACCTAGAAGTTGGTATGATGGAGTCCATCCCTTTTCTCAATTTGCCTTGTTTCTGCATCCCTCAGAGAGTCAAGTGTGCCTAAGAAAGTGATTTGGGCTATTGGGCTAGACTTCGATACTCCAAATCACTTTCTTAAGCCCAATTCTTAAGTGAAAGAGTACAACATGCACTCATGTTTGAAATTTGGGTGGTTCTTTACTCTAGAAAGAGCACAAAATGCACACAATTTGAAATCTAGTAGGAAAATTGGAAATGTACTCAAGAAAGTGATTTGGACTGTTGGTCCTGTTACCTTGGGTGCCAACTCCCTTTAGTAAGAAAACCAATCAAAATCTTGAGTATGAGATGGATTTAACAATATGCCATGAGTAGAAATTATTGAAATTAACATGGTTGTGTTCTACACTAAAAGAGCTTCAAATATGTCTTTACACCTTGAAAATTGGGTAACACATGAAAAAGTTACATTGATTTGAAAGGAGATGGGTTTTCATATTTTAGTGTATTTTTTGTTTTACCCCCCCATACAAAAGGCCCCCCCCCCCCGCCTTGGGCCTCACATATTATGAAAAATATGTACAAATCTTAAAATCTTGCATATTTTTCACGATATATACAATATATTTTGTGGGAGGGGGGACATGAAATTTTCATATTTTTCCCTTGCAGATTTGAAAATTTTAAAGGAAATCCATGCATATTATATATGGACCTTGTCCCCCCATACCCTGGATTTTGGAGGGTAGTAACATATTACATATTGAGTTGGCACCCCAGGTCTTGTTACCAACTTTGCAAATCACTTTCCTAGGCACACTTCTAGATTTGCTCTTTTGAATTTTTGGTGGTGCTATTCTCTTAAGCACACTTCTAGATTTTCTCTTTCTTTTGGATTTTTGGTGGTGCTATTCTCTTTAGGGTTCTGAAGGTAGTTGGAAACTGCAACAATATGTGAACTTTGCTCAACGAAGCGATTTGGGATCTTGGGCATCCCCTCAACCCTCAAAATCGCTTTCTTAGACATGTGTTTGAAGTTTATTGTAAGGGTAATTTGTTTTGAAGTAGGAGCATTAGTTTCTTTTTCTTTTGAAATTTTGGTGGTGCTATTCTCTTCAGACTTGTGAAGGTAGTTGGAAATTGAAACAGTTGGTGACAATCTCGAGTAATAGGTGTCATGTGCTCAAGAAAGTGATTTGGGATGTTGGGCATCCCCCCAAACCTCAAAATTGCTTTCTTAGGCACATGTATAAAGTGTGTTCTGAGGGTAGTTTGTTCTAAAGTAGGAGCATCAATTCCTTCCAGTTGTTTATGTGGATAAAGATTTATTTATGTTGGAAGCATATATGATTGTGCTAATGAGTGTTTTGGAAATGTGATTCGATATACTATTCATTTTCTAAAGTGTTGGGTGTGTCACCTTTCAGTTGTGTTGGACTTTTGATCAATTTAGTACAATGTGGAGATAAATAGATTATGTGGGATAGTTTTTCAACAATGTACTTAAGAAAGAAATTTGGCCTTTTGGACAAATGCCAACCCTCCAAATTTCTTTCTTAAGCACACTTTTACATATGTTTCTTGTTCCATGTTTTCTCTTGCTTTTTTTCCTCTACAAGACCAACTAAATAGGGACTACTCCTCTAATTAAGCTCTTGCTTGTAGGCTAGAAGACTATCATGGCAAGGACAAAGCAGACATCTAGGGTGCTTGGTAAGGGGACTCCCATTTCTCAAGCTACCACTGCCCTTGATGCTAGTGCCAGTGTCAGAGGTTCTCATAAGAGGAAAGGGAAGTCAGTGCATATCCTCAAATAGGCAAAGAAGAGGAGGTTTTCCCAAAGGTGTTAGTGCTTAGAGAGATAAGGAAGACACAAAAGGCCATGGGATATGCAATACCAAAGGCTCCTTTTCAAAGGCTTGTGAGGGAGATTTGTGATGACAATCAGCTAGGTTATAGATGGCATAGGTCTGCAATCTTTGCCCTCCAAGAGTGAGTTGACGATTGGATGATAGAATTCTTCCAAGACATGATGGTTGTTGTTTCTCATACTCATAGAGTTGATGGTGAAGGATCTTGAGACACTAAGAGAGTCGTTATATATAACTAAAAAGAGTTTGTTATAGATATGATAGAATCCTTCATCCTTGCGATTGGTGAACCTAAAAATCTGGGATATCCTATTTGTGCCACCAGCAAGGAAACCAAGGGATGAAGGGATACATATAGAGGAGGTGACACACATCAAGGACACAAGGAGAAAGGCTTCTTATGAGCAGGCCATGATAGGGGTATCCAAAGATGACCATGTGCCACCCTTCCACGTAAGAGGACCCATAAGGTGTGTTGTACATAATCCATGGTAGTAATATTATAAAATGTAAGGTGGCATGGCTCCTCCATGTGCCACCCATCCACCTACGCTGCATTTAGTGAGATATGGATCAAAGTCCATGGGAGAAGTAATATAAAATAGGTGGAGATGGATATTATATTGGGTTATTCCCTCCATATAGGATAGGCTCATGTGGGGGAGGTATAGAAGGTCCAAGAGAGCAAGTTAAATAATGGGGAAAGTAGGATGAGGTGGCAAGATTCCTTGTGCCAACCCTCCACCTGTCCTCCTAGAGGTTTGAACATATTATAAAATTGGGGAGAGACCAAGGGAGTATCATAGACTTGAGATATGGGGCTTGATTTATGTGGAAAAATGAGGCAAAGGGTTGTCACACACAATTGAGAGTGTGTAACTGCCTAGCCCACATGGGAGACTTTTCCACACACACCATACATGTGGGAGGATGCATTTATTGGGAGAGAGCCCCTCTCTTGGCTATAAAAGGAGGGGACTATTCCTTGATGAGACACGCTCATTCTTGTAAAGCCACCTAGCTAGTACTTTGATTTCTCCCTTCCCTTCCTTTCAAAATAAAGCATGGTCCTCTTCCCTTGATGTCTCCATCTTTATATTCCTCCTCCCATCATGTACATGCTTCTCTTCCCCCTCTCCCTTTCCCCTTGTGTCATAGTCTCCCTCTTCATTCCCTCCCAGGTTCTAATTCCTTTTCCCCTCCCACGATAATGTTTCGCCCTCACCTTCTCCTTTCCTCTATGGCCCTCGAGCGTCGCCATGCTTAGCCTCTAGCCTCTGGTCCTGATTTCTTTTCTGGCTAATAGCAATTATCATGTGACAATCAGAGTTGCATGGCAATTGTAAAGAACCCTGTGTTCCATGCTCATACAAGAAACATTAAGATTCAATATCACTTTGTACGTGAGCTCATGATGGATGGAGAGGTCTATAGAGTAACCTGCATGGCTTCTTTGTCTTTTTTATCAACAAAAATGACAATGTTGCAAATTGCCACTTTGCTAATGGTGGTATATACTATTCTATCAATGAAGTTATGGATATCACGCAAGAAACTTCATTGATAAAGAATAGTTGTGGCTTATCCCATGCTGACTCATTCTTGAAGAAGTCATCTTCTGAGACTCCCCTGAAGTTCACAAGCTTTCCAGACTCTGCCGTAACCTCTACATTGAATTGAAAGCTTTGGTGCATATCTGTTGGCATCCTTATCTCGCTGATTAATCTTTCCACATATGCAACCACCTGTTGTGGGATTTCTTTTCTCATATAAGAGGTTACTATTTCTGACCCATCTTCCTACAAATGATCTTGTCAAGTGGTTTAAACACTGTGACTTCACCATGAGCATTGTCATCTTCTTGCCTTATCACTTTGAGTAAGTGAATAAGATATTTTACTTCATTTCTTCTATCATTTGTTATTGTGATGTTGACTGATATATTTGCCTTTTTTGGGTAGCAACCATTGGAGCCTAGTGTGTATTGATCTTTGACAAAAATAAGTCTTTCGTATGAACTCTCTCTTTGGAACACATAAGGAGCTTGATCTGTATGTTTCCTTTCTTTAATATAGCCTTCTATGTGGTTCCTTCACCACTTTTAACAATAGGATTTTATCTTGTAGATGCCTCAAAAGGATATTGGATGTCTTGGATCATTGTCCTTCAAATGAGGACCTGCTAGATACTGTTCAAATTGTTGGCTTAAGGTTAAGGACACTTTTGGATGTTCAATGATGTTTTTGGCCTCCTGAATTATAAAACCATATCTTAAGGTTGTTAAGTTTGTGTAGGCGCCACAACAAGATGATGCCCATTCATATGGGTGGAGGATAATGATCCATGCCAAGAATTTGTTAGACACTTACTTTGCAAATCCGCAAGTAAGTATATAAATAGATATATGCTTCCAATTACCAGACTTGTAAAAGCCCAGAACATCTAAGGGCATCACAAACCTAATATTGCCTCAAACTTCCATGGCCTAGACGACCATAGTCCCTCTAAGAAGTTGACCATGAAGAGGATCCTTCATGTAACTAGTTAGCAGGCTGAGGTCTCGAAGACCAACACAATAGGACCAGAGTCCTATCACGTTATTCCATGCTTTGTTTTAATTAAATAGTAGGATTCCCCTTGTCTGTACCAATTCAAAGATGGTTGTTCAGTGCCTAGGGAGGGCCGCCCCGCAAGGGACGACGTTCTATGCCCATCGCCCGGTCGACACATGCAGAACGTCGTCCCTTGCAGGGCGGCCCTCCTTAGGCAGTGAATAGCCGTCTCAGAACTGGTACAGACAAGGGGAATCTGACTATTTAATTAAAACAAAGCATGGAATAACATGATAGGACTCTGGTCCTATTGTGTTGGTCTTCAAGACCTCAGCCTGCTAACTAGTTACACGAAGGATCCTCTTCGTGGCCAACTTCTTAGAAGGACTATGGCTATCTAGGCCATGGAAGTTTGAGGCAATAATAGGTCTGTGATGCCCTTAGATGTTCTAGGCTTTTACAAGTCTGGTAATTGGAATGAGCCAATCCTTTTCCCGAAGTTACGGATCCGTTTTGCCGACTTCCCTTACCTATACCTCTCAAGTCATTTCACAAAGTCGGACTAGAGTCAAGCTCAACAGGGTCTTCTTTCCCCACTGATTCTTCCAAGCTCGTTCCAAGTCACTCTTGTAAAAATTCCATTGTGAAACAAAATATAATCTAATATTTCTTATTATTGTTCTTGATTCCAGATTATAGAGGATAGCTTTATGTCAGCAATTAGACACTGCCAATATTGAAAGAAATCAATTGGTAAGACCTTTGAAACAATTGGAAAAGCAACGCATGAATGAAAAAGCTGCCAGAAGCACAAATGCATGAGATGACCATAGCAAAAAGCATGGCATCCACACAGAAAGCATTAAGGCACATGGAAGAACAAAGCATCATGCATCAAGCTACGTCAAGAAAAGAAGTGAATGCCATTGACATGAAACATTGAAAAGTAAAATCCTTTCCACCTTTAGCCCATATGCTTTTTAAATCAAGCTTGACCACCTGAGAGTAGCTATGAAAGCACCCAGGGGAGATATTGACATGTAAAAACCACACTTGCCACCTTAAGTAGCAATGCATGCACTAAGGGGAGGTGATGGATTTGTAACTCACATCTGACCACCTTGTAGTAGCCAAAGGATCATGGCACCAAGGGGAGGTGTTGAGAGTTGTGGTGCCATGAGCACATAGATTAAAGGGCAAAGGTATGTGATAAGGAATGTATTAAAGTAGCCACCCTAGGATGTGGACTACATGATGTGGAGATGTGGATTGAGGATATCCACAAGGAGAGATGTGGATGAGAGGATCCCACATGGTTTGACTATTCAAAGGGCACTCTCTATATAAGAGGCCTATCATGTATTGTTAACATAGCACATTTGGAATAGATTGAGTGTTCATACTCTCCCCATGGCTTTCCATATTTGGTTTGATCCTCCGTGATCTTTATGCTCATTAAGTGATAGATTAGGCTAGTACGATCTGCACATTGGCAAGCAGATGCCTTGCATGCGTGTTATTAACTATGAAGATTGAAAATGATGTGTCCATTAGAGCACTAATTGTATCGCGCATCTCATATATTTCATCCATCTTTGATGTGGAAATCACCAAGAGTTTCTTTGGTTGGCTACCTAGAAGAAGGCTAAATGCAAAACCGTGCTCCACTAGAAGATATCACCTGATGATTGCAAGAACTTTAGGAAGTAGAAGAAGATGTGTAGGCCTTGTATCTCCTCACCTTTGTCATGGCCTTTCTTTTTTCATTGATGGATATTCTCATGCATCTTTGTGTATAGGTCAATTGGTTACCTACCCTTCTCTTTCCTTATTTTCATTTCTCTTTCTGCAATGGCAGACATTCCTTCATTCTATGGTTGAATGGATGAGAATCCATGGGAATATCTTGTTGCTTTCAAACAGTACACCACCCATGAATAATAGCTGGATGATAGCTATCCTTATGTACTCTAGTTCGTGGCTCAGTTAGTATGCCACCTTAGTTAGCTGAGTTTGGTTTGAGACCCACATATAGGGTTCTCCTATTTCTTTGTACTAGAGTTCTTTTGGCTTTTACAACTAAGAAGAGGAAAACTGTTTTCAGCCTCCACCTTTGTGTGTATTCCCCCATTGTGTATGTGAGAAAGCCACAAGTGAGTCTCCTTCCCTCTCTCCCACTATCTTCACATGGTATCAGAGCCTGGTTCATGGTAAGGAGCTCAAGAAAGCAAACCAAGTTCGTGGTGTCCTGGTAAGAGGACCAGTGTTGCTTTCCTTTTTTTGAGTTTGGGAGCAAATCTCTGCAGGTAGCACAGCCGGAAGTGCAAGAGTGCACTGTCTCAGATTGAGACACCCTTTGCGCTGTGACGAGAGGGCATATATGCTACGGGATAGGGAAAAGCCCTAGGTGACTTTATTTTTTTGATTCAAGGCCATTTTGGGGCCCATTTTGGAGGCGGAAGTTCTCCGCAAGCACTCAAAAAAAGGCCCTGTTTTTGCTATGCGACCACTGTTCTCCAGGTCGGTGAAAGGTTGCCACAGAAATTGCATCCTATGCCTATGCACAGAGATACTGGAAGTTACAGAATCATTCTTATTGCCTATTGATGCAAAATCGTCACTAGGAAGTGACTGTGTGGTCAAATTCCACTTTCGTTAGTTTTGCAGATTTGCTCGTGTGAGGCAGAAGCTGTGTTTTTTGCAATGATAGAATATTTTATAGTGTTTTATAATGGCGTCTAATTCTCTTTCATAGATTGTCACTGAAAAGCTTGACAAGAACAACTTCCAAGCATGGAAGATTAGAATGACGAATTTCCTTATGGAAAAAGGCTATTGGGAGTTCATTACAGGAAATGAAGAACCAGTTCTTCCTAATGTTCGCAATCAATAGGAAATGCAGGCATTCAAAGGATGGCATGAGAGAGCCAGAAAAATTATGTACTGGCTATCTATCACTATTTTGGATTCTATGATAGTGCATATTCAGGATGCAAGTACGCCAAAGGAGGCATGGGATACTTTGGCAAAAATGTACAGCACAAATATGCAAGCCAGGAAAATGCAGCTCAAGTAGGAGTTGCACAATGTGCAGAGAGAAAATATGAGCATCAATGACTACCACATGAAGGTGAAGAAAATTGCAGATGCACTTGCTTCCATTGGGTTACCAGTGGAAGATGATGATCTAGTTTCTATGACCTTGGATGGTTTAGGAAAGGATTATGCATAGTTCCGGATATCCATTGCCATCCGTGAAAAATTTCCTAATTTTGAGTTGTTTGCTCTTCTAATTTTTGAAGAGCAGAGATTCTGACTTGACAGGCATGTAGAGCTCAAAAAGATGATCATTTTTCCTTTTTGGAGTGTGTGCAAATTCTTCCTGGATTGGAAGTTAGGCTTTGTTGAAGCTTTTGTGAAGAAGAGGGGGCCTTGATGATGTGGCAGAAGGATTCACATGCTGCACTCACACAATGCTTAACAAGAAGCTATGTGCTTAGGTGGCACTTGGTGATGTGGCACTTTTAACTAACCCTATATCCTAACCATGGCTATGTTTGACCTTACTAGAGTCAAGCCTTATCTACCATGTGGCAAACCTAACCAGGTGGACCAACCTATGGTCAACTCTTCGCCTAACCCAACCTTATCTTGCCATGTGTCAATTGAGAGAACCTTATGAAACTTTGTGGAAAAAAAATCTGAGGCCATGGCATGATGACAATGACTTTTCTCCTTCGTCGCTCGCTTCTCTTGCTCATCATCGCTACAAGAATCTCTCCTTCCAAGCAATCTGCCATGAATAGCTTTCATGGATCCTTCCCTATCGATCTATCTCACCGTGACTCCTTCATGCATTACCTCTAGCATTTGAATGCTTCATAGCTATTGCAGCAAGCAACACACTCTAGCCTGCTTCGAGCTCAATCCCTTGCAACTAGAATGCATGAGTTGTTGCTTCATTTCCCGATTGTTGAGAGATCTCACGAGGAATGTTTTCGACTAGAAAGTTACTATTGTAGAGCTTGGCTATTGGGAGCCGTAGATGCACGTAGGAGGTGGCTGGTCATTCGGGATGGAGGCAGATGAGAGCTGAGAAAAACTGCACAAGGACTTCTTGGATGTCTGAGCTTGTGAGCAGCTAGAGAAAAGCGTTGGAGGATTTTGTGAAGGCCGAGAGTGTTGTTTGGCATTTCGTAGTCTGTAGAGCCGTTGCTGATCTGAGAAGACATGCTTAATGGAGGCACTAAAGTGTCATTGGCCTCTAAGAAGGAGGCTATTGTAGAGCATTGCAGAGCCTTGTGACAAGGGAGGAAGCTGTAGAGGATCTCTCCTGTCACTACTGGAGAGGTCGTATGAGCGTGTAGAGCTTGGAGGCATAGTTCAGTGCACGTTGCTATGGTGGCCGTTGGAGCAAGAGGAGCTTTGGCACTGTGGACATTAATGGAGCGACTGAACGATGTAGGTTGCCTGTCTTTGATGGTGGAATTTTGGCAAAGTGGAGGCTGTCAAAAGGAGCTTGGAATTCAAACGTTGGAGAATTGAGAGCTTGAGATGCTATTGATGATGCCTTGTTTGCTATCCTAAGCCGACTGTTGCTAAAGCTGTTATAGATGCCGTTAGCCGAGACTAAGGAGCCTTTGCTAGAGAGCCTTTGATGCAGCTATCTGGCTGTCAGTGTTGAACTTTGGCTGATATGGCTTTCGCAGAGCCATGAGCAAGGGGTAGCTTAGTGTAGAGCTGTATGCACTACCAGCCCTCCGAGCCTGAAGGTCACTGAAAATGGTTAAGTCCTCCTTTGTTGTTGGCTATGCAGACGCTTGAGCTTTGAAGACTTGGTTTCAAAATATCTCTCAGAAAAGAAAACTCTCACAATGGAAATGAACCCAAGGATTATCTCTCTCAAAACTAGAAGCGAGAAACTCTCGAAACCTAAAACTAATCTCACATTCTGAAACTAATCTAGGAATGGGAGCAATCCTAGTGAACTACTAATGAGCTAAACTAGGAGAGCTAAACCTACGCTTTGATACCATGACAAAGTGTGGATCATACTAGCCTAATCTATCACTTAATGAGCATAAAGATCACGGAGGATCAAACCAAATATGGAAAGCCATGGGGAGAGTATGAACACTCAATCTATTCCAAATGTGCTATGTTAACAATACATGATAGGCCTCTTATATAGAGAGTGCCCTTTGAATAGTCAAACCATGTGGGATCCTCTCATCCACATTTCTCCTTGTGGATATCCTCAATCCACATCTCCACATCATGTAGTCCACATCATAGGGTGGCTACTTTAATACATTCCTTATCACATCCCTTTGCCCTTTAATCTATGTGCTCATAGCACCACAACTCTCAACACTGCTTCCATTAATGGGGTACCAATTCTTGCTTCATGAACACAGGAAGACTAGCCATGGATGCTTTTTTCATGTTAGTTTCATTAACAAATGAAACTTTTATATTGGCATAGAAAGTTTATAGGCCCTAATAAAAATGAGATTTTAAAACATTCACCAAGATTTGAAACTATTATGCAAAATTTTAAAAGTTTTGCCAATATTTACATATTTTACTTAGAAATTCTAACAAAAATATATAAAATCATAGTATGTTTTATCAATATTGTCAAACTAAAAAATTTAGCATGATAAAGTTTTGCCCAGATTTTATATTAATATAGAAGTATAGCTTCGATAAAACAACCATGGCACTAGCTACATGTGCTCAAACATTATGTATGCTTCAAGGATGGTTAGCTTTTCCTCCTTTTCTAAATCATACCTCACACAATTGTTGAGTGCAAAAAACTAAGAAACTTTTCTTTTTACAGCACCTTGAATGGATGTTGCAAACAAAAATATACCAAATTTTCTTGCCTTATGGAGCTACTTTGCCTATGCCAATTTGAACTAGGACACCACCAAGAACATGCTTATTTTTTAGTTTTATCCACCAATAGATTTATAGATCTTAAAAATATGAGCACTTCACCTTTTTATAGTATAGCAAAATTCCTTCTAAATCAAAAGATATGGCCTTTGACATTCTCTCTTGCAAGATAAAAAAATATTCAAAATATCCCCATTAGCTACATGAAAATGCACGTGGCATAGTGGCAGTATAACCTTTTGTTAAAATGTAGGTCACACGTTCAAATCCAAGAGAGATATGAAAATTGCCACATCATTAAGGGTGCCACATCAACAATATGCCATGTGACGTTATCAGGATAGCACCATATCATCCAACACATGTCAGATTCTCATGTATCAATTATGTCATCAAGGATGCCACATCATCAGTGATAAGCAATATGTTAAGTCATCAAACATCTGATGGATTACCACATCATCAATAACATCATCATGGAGTGCCATGTTAGCAATATGTCATGTCATCAAGATAGCAACACATCATCAAACACGCCATCAAAGATGTCATTAGGATGCCACATCATCATGAGTTGCCACATATACAAAATGCCACATCATCATGAGGTGCCTTGTAGGCAATATGCCATGTCATCAAGATAGTGCCAAGTCACCAAACACATGGTCATAGATGTTTTTATCAAATCTATGCTTATATATTAATATAAAATCTTAGCAAGAGTTTATCAAGTCCACTTTTGTAGTTTCACAATATTAATAGGATACAGTACACATATATATTTTCTTTTGAATTTTGAAGTAAAAAATGAATATCCTAGTGAAACTTTGAATTTTTTCCATAAAAGTTTCAAATCCTTACGAATCTTTCAAATGTTTATTTTTATTAGGGCATACAAACTTTTGACACCAATATAAAAGTTTAGCTTCTTAACGAAACTAAGTTGAAAAAATCATCCATGCACATGGTATATTGCCACGTCCTCAATGATGCAATCATGGACCACCACATCATCTATGGAACCAACGAGAGTTTGAAACCCATTCCCATGATGATAAATGTGATAGAGGTATGGATCACCAGGGAATCATACATTTGGTTGGATACCATTGACTATCTTGGAGTGCCACATCAAAAAACATGTGGCATATGAATTAGACATGTGGCAAGCACGCAGTGTTGACATTTGGCAATGAGTAGTGATGCCGCAGCAACAATGAGGTGATTGCAGAGAGGTGGAGAGAGAGAAAGTGAGATCAGGGAGATGAGAGAGAGGGGGTAGAGCAGGAGAGAGAGAGAGAGAGAGAGAGAGAGAGAGAGAGAGAGAGAGAGAGACAGAGAGACAGAGAGACATAGAGAGACACAGAGAGAGAGACAGAGAGAGACAAAGACAGAGAGAGAAAAGAAATTGTGTCTTTTCTTTTCAAAAGGGACTCAAAAGAAGCTAGGCAAGATTGTTAAACAATGGGAAGGATATTTACACATGAGCAAAAAAGGAGATGTCGGACATGATCTTGATAAGCCATAGTTGTGGAGATTCAAATCCCAATAGAGCCACATGAAAACTATAGTGTGATTTTGAAACCACCACAAGAAGACAAGCACAATGCATCTTCACATTATATAACAATAAGAGAGAGAGAAATGGGTAGGGGAGTGACAACATAGTTTTTTCTAAAAATGAGGGTTTATATTAATATGTTTATTGTGTATATAAATCTGTCTCTAGGAGCTTTTAGCAAGAACACCTTCTCAGAGGAACAAAACTACTGTCATACAAAAGTCCTTTGGTCATAAAAAAATAGAAAGACATGGCCAAGAATAGCAATAGGAATGTGTGAAGAAGGAACGGAACAGTAGTGGCATGAGTAAGAACTGAATCGCCCAGAAATTTATCAGTAGGAATGGAAGCATCAAGACTAGGAGAAGAAGGAACAGCAACAGCATGAGTAAGATAACCCGGATCCGAATCACCCATAATTTTATTAGTAGAAGCAGGTTTAGTAGAAACAGTAGCATCAAGAAAAGGACAGCAAGAACAAGTTCTTTTCCTTAGAATGGTTCATCTTTAATTGCAAGAGCGAGGACAGTAGGAGTTGGAGGAGAAGCAGAAGGATTGCGCAGATGCCCCATGAATTCTTCTGTAGTAGATAATGATTCCCAATAGACTTTATAAGATGCATTGGATGGGTCCACTCATGAAATAGGTCTCTTGAAGGGTCGGGTGTAAGGGGGAGTAAGCAATGTGGCCACAAGTGCCGAGAGATGGTGGACAATGGCTGGGCCCATAGAGGAAACAGGTACTAAAGAGGGGGGAACTAGGAGAGGTGCAGGCGGATCCAGAGTGACAGTGGGGGTTGGGGTGTGACTGCTTTAGAATTCTTCTTTTTCTGCATCCACAAGTTCTGCCATAGCCATAGCTTGATCCAGTAGAGTGGTTTCTTCATTTGCAAATCTCTCCTTAGCAGAGACAAGCAATCTTGGAATTGGTGGTGGAGCCGACCAAGCTTTCTGAATTCTAAGTGCAATATATTAAAAAGAGGAACAACATTACAAAAATATGATATGATAGAAGTACAATGGTTCTCTCTCTCTTTTTCTCTCTCTCTCTCTCTCAATTGATAACAGATGTGCTACTTAAGATAGTACTACATAGTATCACATAGTACTAACCAAATAGTACTAAGTAGTATGATATGATAGTAGTACAATGGTTCTCTCTCTCTCTCTCTCAATTAGCAGTAGATGAGTTACTTAACATAGTAGTACATAGTACTAAATAGTACTAACCAGATAGTCATAATAAGTAGTATGATATGATAGTAGAATAAACTTAATATGAACTACAAAAATTACTACAATAGTACACAATCACTAAAAAATAGGGCTAAAAGTATGATATGATAGTAGTACCTAAATAGTAATAATAAAATAGTACACAATTAAAACTAATAGTACTAAAAACTAATAGTACATTGCGGAGCATCCTCGAGAGAAACAAATAAGTCATGTTGTGAAAAGATTTGTTTGCTAGCTCCACTATCACTACACTTGCAAAATTTTTGGATTCTTTTTATTTACCAGTAGATGCATATTCATTTGTCCCATTTAAACACTTGATTTTAAACATTTGTCCCATTTGTCCCATATTCACTTGGCATAAAACACTCCCATTTAATCAATGTATTGGAAAAAAACACACTTAACTTTTCAATTTTTTTTTGTGAAGAGAAGATGCCTTTGTATTACAAAAAGCAGCCCCCAAACGGGCAGCTAAAAATACAAAACACACACAAAAATATGTAAGAGCCATGGCAAAAATACATGCTCAGCAACAGTTCTTATAGAGAAATTTTTGCCAAGATTCATTCGTGCACCTCCTGGGGTACATGATACACTGTTCTCTGGCCTTTAACCTTGTGCTTTGTTTGCAACATTTGGAACTTTATTGCCAACACCACATCATCATGCACTATAGCAGGAGGTGCATCTTTTAGTAATGCATAACTGCTTTTGCATTTTGGGATTTTTGCATAAAAGATTCCAGAACCCACTTGATCCCCAATGTTGAAGACATTACGCCAGCCATCCGCCTCTTGCTCTATGAGGACTATTTTTTATTTTGAGCATAGCACCACATAATAATCCTCATTATCTTCATTTGTAGGGGACCGTAGTACTATAAAATGGTCACCCATTTGAAGCATGTCAGCCAACTGGTCTCTATCCATCACATATGTTACAGATTCCTTCTCCATGTTTGATGCAGTCTGTCCATTGATGCGGCGCTCCAACCTGTTCAAGGTCCATGGACTTGCATGAGATAAATTGGTGCACTTATCCCATGTTTCACCCATGAAGAATGAACAAAAGCATGACAAATGTTTAAACAAGGCTTGTGTGGGATCTTTGTTACTAAAACCCAATATGCAGTGTGTTGAACGACTTCCTTTGATGGTCTGGCAGTTCCATGCTTTAGACTTGTCAACATCACCAACCTTTACTTCTATGAAGAGCCTTTGTTTAGAATCATCTCCCATATTCCGTGCCAACCATTCCACAACATTGTGTGCATTTTGTAGCTTTGCACCATCTACATCCAATTGCTCACTGGCTAGTGCATGCTTTACGACTGCACTAGCCCCATCATGATCTCCCTTGCCATGACCGCTTTTAAAAAAGTTCCACATCATCCGAATGCCAGTCAAAGAGCAATACCTAGTGTAAAAAACAACAGATATATTGCATTTTAAAATATGCAACATCTTCAGCGTGATGTAGAAAATAAGGGGGCAGTGTCTTACCTTGCAACAAAGTAAAATGGGCGAGCGGCCTTGAACTGAGATGATGCCCCATCTGACCAAGCCCAGTGTCTTTTAAACTTCAAGCCTTTGGACACCAACCATTGATGGTGGAGCAGAAAGCAATGCTGCACAAATAGTGTGTCATGTTCTTTGTCATCTGAAATGTAAAAGATGGATTGCTTCTTTATCTCGCTCATATCCTTCAAATACCAAATATGAACCAAGATGGTCACTTGGTCATTATGCCAATGCATTGATTGAACCTCATTCTGCACTTTGAATGTATAGTTCTCTGCAAAGTCAACAACTGAAAGCACCACATCATCAGGAAAATTGGTGGTGCACTCTTTGAATTGAGAGTGTTGCCAGTAACTACGGAAGTTGTGAGTGACAAACACATTTAAGTGTTGCAAATGTCAAGGGATGATGATGGATGGAGGACTTTCCTTGTATAAGAAATTTTTTTTTTTTTTTGTATCACCTTTTCCCATATCCTCGGTGACATATTCATACATATTCCATCTTATCAATGCACCAATTGCATCCTCCAACTCACATGGGCAAAACAACGATTGTGGACACTTGTCACATTTGTGCAATAAGCATTCAAGCTTGTGCCATTCAGGATCCTCTTCCTAACACCTATTTCATTAATTTTGGAATTTTTGTGTTGTTTTTGGACGAAGCCCAAAAATCCTTCCCAAATGAAAACTTTACTTTGTGAAAATATCCTTCCCAAATCAAAATTTTACTTTCTAAAAATATTCTTCCCAAATCAAAAGTTCACTTTGTGGCACTATCATATTCACATAAAAATATTGTTTTTTCAATCTATACTTTTGCACCAACATGCAAGAATTTGAAATAATCCTATATTAGAAATTCTAGCTATATCTAAGTTATTTGTTAATTTAATTATTTTTAATATTTTTCCTTGATGCTTTTCCTTGACGTGATAAATTTATAAATCCATGAAAGGAGACTTAAATATTTCATGAAAATAACATTGTCACTCACAATATGCACAAAATTTTTAAAACTTTTAATAAATAGAAAAAAGACATGATGCCATAAGACTCAAGTTTTGTATTGAACCAAAGAGGTATAATAGAAATTATAGCTATTATTATATGATTACATTGAGAGACGTTGCTCTCAGCTAGAGTCTTTATATCCAGAATGATATAGATTGAACATATGTTTACAATTTAAATTGTTGCTCTTAAAGAGCCTCAATTTGTGCCATTTGCATAATTTGACTCCCCATTGTCTTATTGCTCAATGTCACGACAGTCCCTTGCCAGGTGCCATCTGCATAATTTAACTCCCACTTGTCCTTCCAAGCCTTGCACCTTGGGTGCATTGACTCCCCATTGTCTTATTGCTCAATGCGATAGTCCCTTGCTAGGTGCCATTTGCATTAACTCCCTATTGTCTTGCCAAGCCTTGACCCTTGGGTGACATCCAATGCAAAATACAGGTGCCATTTGCATTAACTCCCACAAGTTATCTTGCCAAGCCTTGCCCCTTGGGTGCATTGACTCCCCATTGTCTTATTGCTCAATGTGATAGTCCCTTGCCAGGTGCCATCTGCATTAACTCCCTGTTGTCTTGGCAAGCCTTGACCCTTTGGTGACATCCAGTGCATATTTTGACTCTCATTTGACATAGGAGGTGATGACTCTGATTATAATTGTCTTGGATTGGCTTCTTGCCTAGTACCCAAATAAAATCCTTCAATGGACTTCAATACAAAGCTTTAATCATGGACATTCTTCATTTGCGTTGTCTCCTTCTACTTCCTCCATGGCAAGCATCCTTAAAAATTCATGTATATGCAAAATAGTTTGTTGTGGTATTTTTATTTTTCCTTCTACCTCATATCCCATGCGCTTCTTTGATTTCTTTGCCCTTGAATGGCAAGACACTATGATTGTCTCCGTCAAATCTTGAGAGACCGCTTCATCATTTGGGACCCACTCCTTCATTATACAATTAGTATACAATGTGTTGTTATCCATATTCTCCTTCCTGCCCTTTGGCTCATATCATACCGTTGTAAATGTTGTAGCTCTCCCTTGGTCATCTCTTTGCACATCAACTACTTTTGCAACCCAAAACTTCACATTCTCATATTCATCATCCGATGGCCGAACCACAACAAAACAATAGACCTCTATATCTACTTGTGGCATAAACTCTCTCTTCTTCAGTCCACAATATGGATGTGGGAGTAATGATACAAATTCATTTTCAAAGACTGGAGCTGGGCACAAATCGTTATGAACATTTGGCCAAAACATATTGCATTCTTCCTTGACATCCTTTGAGCCTCGCATTCTCTCAAGGTCCTTTATTAAATTTCGTGTCTTGTTAATTACAGTGGTAGTGTGTTCTCTCCAAGTAGGCTTTGAATCAGGATATCTCCGGAGCATTTCCTCTTTGTATGTAATAAATGCTTTTAATCCTTCTATTTCACAGTTAGACCTCTCATTGAATTCTTGTATAGGAGCCCATGTTGGATACCTTTCCTTGCTGGGAATTGAAGTTAAGAGACTATAAGGTTCTTCAGATTCCCATTTTGTATCATGAGAATATTGTTGCCATTGCATTACGGGGTTTTCATCTTTTTAAAAAAAACAAAAGTAGTGTGGATTGGTATGACCTGTCAATGCATCACCACCCATTTGTATGAAAGGTAGAATGAAGCTCTTCCAATCATACATTCTTTCGAGCCTCTCACATACTGTACTTTCCTTATGACCACCAACTTGCCTACCACATCTTCTTACCAAGTCATCTATTGTCTCCACATCCTTGCATTTAAGCTTCCTTGAGACTGTGCTAAAAACCTGATCGATATCCTCATGTGTATGCCCAACATACAAAAATCCACATTCGACCTCATTGAAGATTCGATGAGCAACTAGCATGGAGTAGAATGCAAACATGAGTACATTCTTATTTTCTTGCCAGCAATTATCAGCTTGTATTCTCAAAGTCAATGGTAGGTGACCTTTTTCTGCATGTACATTGCGAATTGCCTTCATAATAGATGTTACAACTTGATTGCTATCATGTAGATGCAAGGAATCAATCCATATATCTACAAAGAACTTAATTCCAAGCACTAACACTCCACATAGATGTGTCTTTAGAAAGTGCTTTCCTTGTAATTTAGGTGGAGTGGCAACAAAACGAGGCAATGTTGTTGTATTTTGATCCATGCCATCTATAATAAGGCACATGTAGTCATCAGGATGCGAAATAGCTTGCTCCTTCCAAAATGCATATTTTTGTCTGGAATGTCAAATAAGGTCATGATGAGATTTTCGGTTTTTTTTGTATAATTCCCTTTGATTTGGACATGTTGCACTCTCAATCGCTCACTTTAAATCATCGCAGACATTGCACTTTGACATTTTTTGCCTCCTTGGGATTTTAACATATCCAAAGTTCTTCTTCCAAAGAGTATACAAAGTATGAGAAGAAGCTACGGCATCCCCTCTTTGCCTTTGCTTTTCTGCAATAGAGTCAAATACTTCAAGCTTTGTCAAGCCCATTGGAAGGTGCATTTTAGTGATCGCATCACCGTTAGGGAGTTTGGTAGATATATGGGGTTGAGGTAAAGCATTTTCATATATGAAGTCTTGCAAAATTGCTGCTACCCTGATAGTTGAGATTCTTGATTTGGACCTTCCTCTATTACCGTGAATGCTAAATTTGTTGCTGCCCTTTGCCTTGGTGACTAAATCCCAATATGTACCATGGGATAATCCAGTAATATTGCGATATGCCTTATTGCAAATCCTTTTTCCATTTATGAGAGGTTTTACCTTTTGTCTTGAACTTAGTCTTTTATTGCCATTCTGAAGAAAGCAAGAGAGACTTGTGAGAAGGTATTCATTTCTTTCACTTCCTCTTCTTTGCCACACGTGTCCTCTACATTCCTTGATGTCTGCAAGATCAATGAAGCGCATACATCTTCGCTTGTAACATAGATATCCCAATGCATTTGACATGTTCTCCTCCTTCATTACTCTCTTCCTCTTTGGTTGCTTTTGTGGATCTGCTTGGATTCGCTTTCTCTTCATGCATATGTATGACCGTTTTCGTTCCTCGTGCACGTTGTTATCTGTATTTATGCACTTCTTCTCTTCACATTTGTTTGTAACCAAGCATCCATGATTGGTCGTTGCATCCTTGGCCATATCACAATCAAAGTTAAATATTGAATAATCCTCTGTTGATCTCATCCTCGTTTTTAACATACTCTTAGGACCATTCAATGAATTCAATATTCTACGAGAGTATTGAGAACCTTGAAACTCTTCCACTCCTAAGAGAACATCACTCATTGGGACATCTTGCATGGCTTTCACAAATCCACAAGCTTGATTGACACCAGGTTTGTTAATATGCATGAACTCATCCACACTTGACAAGACATCGCTATTGAAACCTTTGCCCTTCTCACTGTGCAAGAATTCATCCACCCCAGATAAGGCTTCGCTTCTAAAATCATTTTGTTTCTCGGAACCAATGAACTCATCCACTCCAGATAAGATGTCACTTCTATAATTGAGTATATTGAAATCATCCACATTTGAAGTGATAGAGCCTGGCACATGGGCACGCTTTTTAGGTCCTTTGATATTGTAGTATACCTTGTCTTTATCATTGAAAACCACGTGCCTCTTTCTCATGTTTAAAAATTGCATGCTCCATCTCATATTCTTGCCTACCTCATAGTAGGGATCACATAAGGATGTTATGCAATCAACCATACCATCATCAGTGACTTTTAGAATCCTCATCTGTGCAAATGACCATTGCTCCACTTATTCAAATCCCAATACTTCACCTTCTGCTATAGTCTTATTTGCAAATGATCTCATTTGTAAAATGTCCCCTATAGTAAAATCCAAGGTGGTGCACTTTGTATTCTTGATAATGTCTATTGCATAAGTCTCATCTTTGTCCCATGCTATAAATTATTTGTTGGATGTATTGTAGGGCGTAACATCTCCAAGTGTTTCCATATCTCCACATTTATACTTTAGCTCAACATGTGCGCTAAGAATATTTGATACGGTAACTGCCACATTATCTTCGCCAAGTCTTCGAAAGTGGCAAACTGAATTGGGATCACTATCATGGATTCTAGCAAATGCAACTACTTATCTTTTGCTACATAAAATCACATCCACCCTTGGAACAAAATCTATAGCCATCTCCTTTGTGAGAGTCCTTCGCAAGCAAGCTACAGTAGCAACAATTACATAAATATTAGTCTCTTTTTAATAATCTACTCATTTATTATAATTTTTAATTAGTACTTAATTTATTGATGGGAGAAGTTATCCGATCAAGTACTCATCAGATGGACACACCAAGTTATCCTTTGCATGGTCGATCGAGCATTAAATACTATTTTTGCTCTAGTGTCATGCACATCCGTAAAAAAACACACTGCTAGGTATGTTATACAATCAAGAACTTATGGGATGGGCGTGCCACTTTGCATGTAACTCGATTCCACCTAGTTGAAGGTGTGTGCAAAGTATTGTGCCCATCGGATATGCTTTGCATTTTCGATCAAGCATAAAACACCGTTTTTGGCTTAGTGTCATGCACAACCATGAAAAAACACGGTCCTAAGTGTGTTAATCAAACAAGTACTTATTGAATGGGGGCTCCACTTTTCACGCAAGTCCGTTTCAACTAGGTTAAGATGCGTGCAAAGTATTATCACCATCGGATATGCTCTGCATGGTCGATTACGCATTATACAACGTTCTTCCCGTAGTGATATGCACATCTGCAAAAAAACATGCCCTTAGGTATGTTATCTGACCAAGTACTTATCGGATGGGTGTGCCTCTTTGAGAAAATTTCAATACCACCTAGGTTAAGTCATAGGAAAAGTATTGTTCCCATCGGATATGCTTTGCATGGTCTATCGAGCATTAAATACCATTTTTGCCTTAGTGTCATGCACATCTGTAAAAAAACACGCTGCTAGGTGTGTTATCCGATCAAGTACTTATATGCGATGGGAATGCCACTTTGCATGTAAGTCAATTCGACCTGGTTGAAGGTGTGTGCAAAGTATTGTGCCCATCGGATATGCTTTGCATTGTGGATCAAGCATAAAATACCGTTTTTGCCTTAGTGTCATGCACAACCATATAAAAACATAGCCCTAGGTGTGTTATTCAAACAAGTACTTATCAGATGGGGGCTCCACTTTGCATGCAAGACCGTTTCAACTATGTTGAGGTGCGTGCAAAGTATTGCCACCATCGGATATGCTTTGCATGGTCGATCACGTTTATATACACCGTTTTTTCCCAAGTGATATGGACAACCGTAAAAAAACATGCCCTTAGGTGTGTTATCTAACCAAGTACTTATCGGATGGGTGTGGCTCTTTGAGAACATTTCAATACCATGTAGGTTGAGGCGTACAAAAAGTGTTGTGCCCATCGGATATCCTTTGCATGGTCGATCCAGAATTAAATACTATTTTTGCTCTAGTGTCATACACATCCGTTAAAAAACACGCTGCTAGGTATATTATCCGATCAAGCACTTATGGGATGGGCGTGCCACTTTGCATGTAAATCAATTCCACCTAGTTGAAGGTGTATGCAAAGTATTGTGCCCATCGATATGCTTTGCATTGTCGATCAAGCATAAAACAGCGTTTTTACCTTAGTGTCATGCACAACCATGAAAAGACACAGTCCTAGGTGTGTTATTCAAACATGTACTTATCGGATGGGGGCTCCACTTTGCACGCAAGTCCGTTTCAACTAGGTTGAGGTGCGTGCAGAGTATTGTCACCATCGGATATGCTTTGCATGGTCGATCATGCATTATACACCATTTTTTCTCTAGTGATGTGCACATCTGTAAAAAAACACGCCCTTCGGTGTGTTATCTGACCAAGTACTTATCGGATGGGTGTGCCTCTTTGAGAACATTCCAATACCACCTAGGTTGAGGTGTTAAAAAAGTGTTGTGCCCATCGGATATCCTTTGCATGGTCGATCGAGCAATAAATACTATTTTTGCTCTAGTGTCATGCACATCCATAAAAAAACACGTTGCTAGGTATGTTATCTGATCAAGCACTTATGGGATGGGAGTGCCACTTTGCATGTAATTCAATTCCACCTACTTTAAGGTGTGTGCAAAGTATTGTGCCCATCGGATATGCTTTGCATTGTCGATCAAGCATAAAACACTGTTTTTGCCTTAGTGTCATGCGTAACCATGAAAAAACATGGTCCTAGGTATGTTACCATCGGATATGCTTTGCATGGCCGATCACGCATTATACACCATTTTTTCTCTAATGATGTGCACATCCGCAAAAAAACACGCCCTTAGGTGTGTTATCTAACCAAGTACTTATCGGATGGGTGTGCCTCTTTAAGAACATTCCAATACCACTTAGGTTGAGGTGTACAAAAAGTGTTGTGCCCATCGGATATCCTTTGCATGGTCGATCGAGCAATGAATACTATTTTTGCTCTAGTCTCATGCACATCCGTAAAAAAACACGCTGCTAGGTATGTTATCCGATCAAGCACTTATGGGATGGGAGTGCCACTTTGCATGTAATTCAATTCCACCTACTTAAAGGTGTGTGCAAGGTATGACCTATGCGCAATCCTTCATCTGCCCACCGGCATGTTTTCTGAAGGGTCGGCTGGTCTTCCAGGCCGATTGTCTATTAGGCCGACTGCCTATTACAAGGCCGACCGTCAACCACTTACACTATATAAGTGGCCACCCCCTATCATCATATCACTAGTTCTTCACGCTCATAGTCCTCCGTCCAGCATCTGTCTAGATCACCATGGAAGCTCTGTCTGTAGAGCGCACGGGTGGACAGCCAACCATCAGTTGTATCAGCAGTTTGGTATATCAGAATTTTTGTATTCTCTCCAGCTTTCCATCGTGCACTTGCGTTTTGTTGTTATCTTCCGCTGCGTACTATTTTCTTACAGCTCCACCTTGCACACAAGTTTGTTTCAACTACCTTGAGGTGCATGCAAAGTATTGTCACCATCGGATATGATTTGCGTGGTCGATCACGCATTATACACCGTTTTTTCCCTAGTGATATGCACATCCGCAAAAAAACACGCCCTTAGGTGTGTTATCTAACCAAGTACTTATCGGATGGGTGTGCCTCTTTGAGAAAATTTCAATACCACCTAGGTTGCAGTTTAAGAAAAGTATTGTTCCCATCGGATATCCCTTGCATGGTCAATCGAGCAATAAATACTATTTTTGCTCTAGTGTCATGCACATCCATTAAAAAAACACGCCGCTAGGTATGTTATCTGATCAAGCACTTATGGGATGGGTGTGCCACTTTGAACGTAAGTCAATTCCACCTATTTGAAGGTGTGTGCAAAGTATTGTGCCCATCGGATATGCTTTGCATTGTCGATCAAGCATAAAATGCCATCTTTGCCTTAGTGTCATGCACAACCATGAAAAAACACAGTCCTAAGTGTGTTAATCAAACAAGTACTTATCGGATGGGGGCTCCAATTTACACGAAAGTCCGTTTCAACTAGGTTCAAATGCATGCAAAGAATTGTCACCATCGGATATGCTCTGCATGGTCGATTACGCATTATACAACGTTTTTCCCGTAGTGATATGCACATCCGTAAAAAAACATGCCCTTAAGTATGTTATCTGACCAAGTGCTTATCGGATGGGTGCTCCTCTTTGACAACATTTCAATACCACATAGGTTAAGGTGTAGGAAAAGTATTGTGCCCATCGGATATGCTTTGCATGGTCGATCGAGCATTAAATACCATTTTTGCCTTAGTGTCATGCACATCCGTAAAAAAACACGTTGCTAGGTGTGTTATCCGATCAAGTACTTATGCGATGGGAATACCACTTTGCATGTAATTCAATTCCACCTAGTTGAAGTTGTTTGCAAAGTATTGTGCCCATCAGATATGCTTTGCATTGTCGATCAAGCATAAAACACCGTTTTTGCCTTAGTGTCATGCACAACCATATAAAAACACGGCTGTAGGTGTGTTATTCAAACAACTACTTATCGGATGGGGACTCCACTTTGCACGCAAGTCCCTTCAACTATGTCGAGGTGCGTGCAAAGTATTGTCACCATCGGATATGCATTGCATGGTCGATCACGCATTATACACTATTTTTTCCTTAGTGATATGCACATCCACAAAAAAACACGCCCTTAGGTGTGTTATCTGACCAAGTACTTATTGGATGGGTGTGGCTCTTTGAGAACATTTCAATACCACGTAGGTTGAGGCGTACAAAAAGTGTTGTGCCCATCGGATATCCTTTGCATGGTCGATCCAGAATTAAATACTATTTTTGCTCTAGTGTCATACACATCCGTTAAAAAACACGCTGCTAGGTATATTATCCGATCAAGCACTTAGGGGTGGGCGTGCCACTTTGCATGTAAATCAATTCCACCTAGTTGAAGGTGTATGCAAAGTATTGTGCCCATCGATATGCTTTGCATTGTCGATCAAGCATAAAATAGCGTTTTTACCTTAGTGTCATGCACAACCATGAAAAGACACGGTCCTAGGTGTGTTATTCAAACATGTACTTATCGGATGGGGACTCCACTTCGCACGCAAGTCCGTTTCAACTAGGTTGAGGTGCATGCAGAGTATTGTCACCATCGGATATGCTTGGCATGGTCGATCACACATTATACACCATTTTTTCTCTAGTGATGTGCACATCTGCAAAAAAACACGCCCTTCGGTGTGTTATCTGACCAAGTACTTATCGGATGGGTGTGCCTCTTTGAGAACATTCCAATACCACCTAGGTTGAGGTGTTAAAAAAGTGTTGTGCCCATCGGATATCCTTTGCGTGGTCAATCGAGCAATAAATACTATTTTTGCTCTAGTGTCATGCACATCCATAAAAAAACACGCTACTAGGTATGTTATCTGATCAAGCACTTATGGGATGGGAGTGCCACTTTGCATGTAATTCAATTCCACCTACTTTAAGGTGTGTGCAAAGTATTGTGCCCATCGGATATGCTTTGCATTGTCGATCAAGCATAAAACACTGTTTTTGCCTTAGTGTCATGCGTAACCATGAAAAAACACGGTCCTAGGTATGTTAATCAAACAAGTACTTATCGGATGGGGGCTCCACTTTGCACGCAAGTCTATTTCAACTACGTTGAGGTGCGTGCAACTACGTTGAGGTGCGTGCAAAGTATTGTCACCATCGGATATGCTCTGCATGGTCGATCACGCATTATACACCATTTTTTCTCTAATGATGTGCACATCTGCAAGAAAACACGCCCTTAGGTGTGTTATCTGACCAAGTACTTATCGGATGGGTGTGCCTATTTGAGAACATTCGAATACCACCTAGGTTGAGGTGTACAAAAAGTTTTGTGCCCATCGGATATCCTTGGCATGGTCGATCGAGCAATAAATACTATTTTTGCTCTAGTGTCATGCACATCCATAAAAAAACACGCTGCTAGGTATGTTATCTGATCAAGCACTTATGGGATGGGAGTGCCACTTTTCCTGTAAGTCAATTCCACCTAGTTGAAGGTGTACGCAAAGTATTATGCCCATCGGATATGCTTTGCATTGTCGATCAAGTATAAAACACCGTTTTTGCCTTAGTGTCATGCACAACCATGAAAAAACACGGTCCTAGGTGTGTTAATCAAACAAGTACTTATCGGACGGGGGCTCCAGCTTGTACGCTAGTCCTTTTCAACTATGTTGAGGTGCATGCAAAGTATTGTCACCATCAGATATGCTTTGCATGGTCGATCACACATTATACACCATTTTTTCTCTAGTGTCATGCACAACCATATAAAAACACGGCCGTAGGTGTGTTATCTGACCAAGTACTTATCGGATGGGTGTGCCTCTTTAAGAACATTTCAATACCACCTAGGTTGAGGCATAAAAAAAGTGTTGTGCCCATCGGATATCCTTTTCATGGTCGATCTAGCATTAAATACTATTTTTTCTCTAGTGTCATACACATCCGTTAAAAAACACGCTGCTAGGTATGTCATCTGATCAAGCACTTATGGGATGGGTGTGCCACTTTGCATGTAAGTCAATTACACCTAGTTGAAGGTGTATGAAAAGTATTATGCCCATCGGATATGCTTTGCATTGTCGATCAAGCATAAAACACCGTTTTTGCCTTAGTGTCATGCACAACCATGAAAAAACACGTTCCTAGGTGTGTTATTCAAACAAGTACTTATCGGATGGGGGCTCCACTTTGCACGCAAGACCGTGTCAACTACGTTGAGTTGTGTGTAAAGTATTGTCAGCATCGGATATGCTTTGCATGGTCGATCACGCATTATACACCATTCTTTCCCAAGTGATATGCACATCCACAAACAAACACGCCCTTAGGTGTGTTATTTGACCAAGTACTTATCGGATGGGTGTGCCTCTTTGACAAAATTTTAATACCACCTAGGTTGAGGTATAGGAAAAGTATTATGCCCATCGGATATGCTTTGCATGGTCGATCGAGCATTAAATACCATTTTTGCCTTAGTGCCATGCACATCCATAAAAAAACACACTGCTAGGTGTGTTATCCGATCAAGCACTTATGCGATGGGAATACCACTTTGCATGTAAGTCAATTCCACCTAGTTCAAATTGTTTGCAAAGTATCGTGCCCATCGGATATGCTTTGCATGGTCGATCGAGCATTAAATACCATTTTTGCCTTAGTGCCATGCACATCCATAAAAAAACACGCTGCTAGGTGTGTTATCCGATCAAGCACTTATGCGATGGGAATACCACTTTGCATGTAAGTCGATTCCACCTAGTTGAAATTGTGTGCAAAGTATCGTGCCCATCGGATATGCTTTGCATGGTCGATCACGCATTATACACCATTCTTTCCCAAGTGATATGCACATCCACAAAAAAACATGCCCTTAGGTGTGTTATCTGACCAAGTACTTATCGGATGGGTGTGCCTCTTTGAGAACATTCCAATAGCACCTAGTTTGAGGCATACAAAAAGTGTTGTGCCCATCGGATATCCTTTACATGATTGATCGAGCAATAAATACTATTTTTGCTTGTGTCATGCACATCTGTAAAAAACACGCTGCTAGGTATGTTATCCGATCAAGCACTTACGGGATCAGAGTGCCACTTTGCATGTAACTCAACTCCACCTAATTGAAGGTGTGTGCAAAGTATTGTGCCCATCAGATATGCTTGGCATTGTCGATCAAGCATAAAACAATGTTTTTGCCTCAGTGTCATGCACAACCATGAAAGAACACGGTCCTAGGTGTGTTAATCAAACAAATACTTATCTGATTGGGGCTCCACTTTGCACGCAAGTTTTTTTCAACTACTTTGAGGTGCTTGCAAAGTATTGTCACCATCGGATATGATTTGCATGGTCGATCACGCATTATACACCGTTTTTTCCCTAGTGATATGCACATCCGCAAAAAAACATGCCCTTAGGTGTGTTATCTGACCAAGTACTTATTGGATGGGTGTGCCTCTTTGAGAACATTTCAATACCACCTAGGTTGCGGTGTAGGAAAAGTATTGTGCCCATCGAATATCCTTTGCATGGTCGATCGAGCAATAAATACTATTTTATTGCCAACCATCAGTTGTATCAGCAGTTTGGTATATCAGAATTTTTGTATTCTTTCCAGCTTTCCATCGTGCACTTGCGTTTTGTTGTTATCTTCCGCTGCGTACTATTTTCTTACAGCTCCACCTTGCACACAAGTTTGTTTCAACTACCTTGAGGTGCATGCAAAGTATTGTCACCATCGGATATGATTTGCGTGGTCGATCACGCATTATACACCGTTTTTTCCCTAGTGATATGCACATCCGCAAAAAAACACGCCCTTAGGTGTGTTATCTAACCAAGTACTTATCGGATGGGTGTGCCTCTTTGAGAAAATTTCAATACCACCTAGGTTGCAGTTTAAGAAAAGTATTGTGCCCATCGGATATCCTTTGCATGGTCAATCGAGCAATAAATACTATTTTTGCTCTAGTGTCATGCACATCCATAAAAAAAACACGCTGCTAGGTATGTTATCTGATCAAGCACTTATGGGATGGGTGTGCCACTTTGCATGTAAGTCAATTTCACATATTTGAAGGTGTGTGCAAAGTATTGTGCCCATCGGATATGCTTTGCATTGTCGATCAAGCATAAAACATCATTTTTGCCTTAGTGTCATGCACAACCATGAAAAAACATGGTCCTAAGTGTGTTAATCAAACAAGTACTTATCGGATGGGGGCTCCAATTTACACGAAAGTCCGTTTCAACTAGGTTCAGATGCATGCAAAGTATTGTCACCATCGGATATGCTCTGCATGCTCGATTATGCATTATACAACATTTTTCCCGTAGTGATATGCACATCCGCAAAAAAACATGCCCTTAGGTATGTTATCTGACCAAGTACTTATCGGATGGGTGTGCCTCTTTGAGAACATTTCAATACCACCCAGCTTAAGGTGTAGGAAAAGTATTGTGCCCATCGGATATGCTTTGCATGGTCGATCGAGCATTAAATACCATTTTTGTCTTAGTGTCATGCACATCCATAAAAAAACATACTGCTAGGTGTGTTATCCGATCAAGTACTTATGCGATGGAAATCCCACTTTGCATGTAAGTTAAATCCACCTATTTGAAGGTGTGCGCAAATTATTGTGCCCATCGGATATGCTTTGCATTGTCGATCAAGCATAAAACACCGTTTTTGCCTTAGTGTCATGCACAACCATATAAAAACACGGCCATAGGTGTGTTATTCAACCAAGTACTTATCGGATGGGGGCTCCACTTTGCATGCAAGTCCCTTTCAACTATGTTGAGGTGCGTGCAAAGTATTGTTACCATTAGATATGCTTTGCATGGTCGATCACGCATTATGCACATCCGTAAAAAAACACACCCTTAGGTGTGTTATCTGACCAAGTACTTATCGGATGGGTGTGTAGTGTCATGCACAACCATATAAAAACACAGCCCTAGGTGTGTTATTCAAACAAGTAGTTATCGGATAGGGGCTCGACTTTGCACGCAAGACCATTTCAGCTACGTTGAGATGTGTGCAAAGTATTGTTACCATCGGATATGCTTTGCATGGTCGATCACGCATTATACACCATTTTTTCCCAAGTGATATGCACATCCGCAAAAAAACACGCCCTTAGGTGTGTTATTTGACCAAGTACTTATCGGATGGGTGTGCCTCTTTGAGAACATTCCAATACCACCTATGTTGAGGCATACAAAAAGTGTTGTGCCCATCGGATATCCTTTGCATGATCGATCAAGCAATAAATACTATTTTTGCTCTAGTGTCATGCACATCCGTAAAAAAACACGCTGCTAGGTATGTTATCCGATCAAGCACTTATGGGATGGGCGTGCCACTTTGCATGTAAGTCAATTCCACCTAGTTGAAGGTGTGTGCCCATCGGATATGCTTTGCATTGTCGATCAAGCATAAAATACCATTTTTGCCTTAGTGTCATGCACAACCATGAAAAAACACAGTCCTAGGTGTGTTAATCAAACAAGTACTTATCGAATGGGGGCTCCAATTTGCACACAAGTCCTTTTCAGCTAGGTTGAGATGTGTGCAAAGTATTTTCACCATCGGATATGCTTTGCATGGTTGATTACGCATTATACAACGTTTTTCCTCTAGTGATATGCACATCCATTAAAAAAGATGCCCTTAGTTATGTTATCTGACCAAGTACACCACCTAGCTTAAGGTGTAGGAAAAGTATTGTGCCCATCGGATATGCTTTGCATGGTCGATTGAGCATTAAATACCATTTTTGCCTTAGTGTCATGCACATCCGTAAAAACACACGTTGCTAGGTGTGTTATCTGATCAAGTACTTATGCGATGGGAATGCCACTTTGCATGTAAGTCAATTCCACCTACTTAAAGGTTGTGCAAAGTATTGTTCCCATCGGATATGCTTTGCATTGTCGATCAAGCATAAAACAACGTTTTTGCCTCAGTGTCATGCACAACCATGAAAAAACACAGTCCTAGGTGTGTCAATCAAACAAGTACTTATCGGATAGGGGCTCCACTTTGCACGCAAGTTTGTTTCAACTACATTGAGGTGCATGCAAAGTATTGTCACCATCGGATATGATTTGCATGGTCGATCACGCATTATATACCGTTTTTTCCCTAGTGATATGCACATCCACAAAAAAACACGCCCTTAGGTATGTTATCTGATCAAGTACTTATCGGATGGGTGTGCCTCTTTGAGAACATTTCAATACCACCTAGTTTGCGATGTAGGAAAAGTATTGTGCCCATCGCATATCCTTTGCATGGTCGATCGAGCAATAAATACTATTTTTGCTCTAGTGTCATGCACATCCGTAAAAAAAACACGCTGCTAGGTATGTTATCTAATCAAGCACTTATGGGATGGGTGTGCCACTTTGCATGTAAGTCAATTCCACCTATTTGAAGGTGTGTGAAAAGTATTGAGCCCATCGGATATGCTTGGCATTGTCGATCAACCATAAAAAACCGTTTTTGCCTTAGTGTCATGCACAACCATGAAAAAACACGGTCCTAAGTGTGTTAATCAAACAAGTACTTATCGGATGGGGGCTCCAATTTGCACACAAGTCTGTTTCAACTAGTTTCAGATGCTTTCAAAGTATTGTCACCATCGGATATGCTCTGCATGGTCGATTACGCATTATACAACGTTTTTCCCGTAGTGATATGCACATCCGCAAAAAAACATGCCCTTAGGTATGTTATCTGACCAAGTACTTATCGGATGGGTGTGCCTCTTTGAGAACATCTCAATACCAACTAGGTTAAGGTGTAGGAAAATTATTGTGCCCATTGGATATGCTTTGCATGGTTGATCGAGCATTAAATACCATTTTTACCTTAGTGTCATGCACATCCGTAAAAAAACACGCTACTAGGTATGTTATCCGATCAAGTACTTATGCGATGGGAGTGCCACTTTGCATGTAAGTCAATTTCACCTAGTTGAAGGTGTGTGCAAAGTATTGTGCCCATCGGATATGCTTTGCATTGTGGATCAAGCATAAAACACCATTTCTGCCTTAGTGTCATGCACAACCATATAAAAACACAGCCCTAGGTGTGTTATTTAAACAAGTACTTATCGGATGGGGGCTTCAGCTTGTACGCTAGTCCGTTTCAACTACATTGAGGTGCGTGCAAAGTATTATCACCATCAGATATGCTTTGCAGGGTCGATCACACATTATACACCATTTTTTCTCTAGTGTCATGCACCACCATATAAAAACACAGCCGTAGGTGTGTTATTCAAACAAGTACTTATCGAATGGGTGTGCCTCTTTAAGAAATTTTCAAAACCACCTAGGTTAAGGCATAAGAAAAGTGTTCCGCCCATCGGATATCCTTTGCATGGTCGATCCAACATTAAATACTATTTTTGCTCTAGTGTCATACACATCCGTAAAAAAACACGCTACTAGGTATGTTATCTCATCAAGCACTTATGGGATGGGCGTGCCACTTTGCATGTAAGTCAATTCCACCTAGTTGAAGGTGTATGCAAAGTATTGCGCCCATCGGATATGCTTTGCATTGTCGATCAAGCATAAAACACCGTTTTTGCCTTACTGTCATGCACAACCATGAAAAAACACGGTCCTAGGTGTGTGATTCAAATAAGTACTTATCGGATGGGGGCTCCACTTTGCACGCAAGTCTGTTTCAACTATGTTGAGGCACGTGTAGAGTATTGTCACCATCGGATATGCTTTGCATGGCCGATCACGCATTATACACCATTTTTTCTCTAATGATGTGCACATCCGCAAAAAAACACGCCCTTAGGTGTGTTATCTAACCAAGTACTTATCAGATGGGTGTGCCTCTTTAAGAACATTCCAATACCACCTAGGTTGAGGTGTACAAAAAGTGTTGTGCCCATCGGATATCCTTTGCATGGTCGATCGAGCAATGAATACTATTTTTGCTCTAGTCTCATGCACATCCGTAAAAAAACACGCTGCTAGGTATGTTATCCGATCAAGCACTTATGGGATGGGAGTGCCACTTTGCATGTAATTCAATTCCACCTACTTAAAGGTGTGTGCAAGGTATGACCTATGCGTGATCCTTCATCTGCCCACCGGCATGTTTTCTGAAGGGTCGGTTGGTCTTCCAGGCCGACTGTCTATTACCGACTGCCTATTACAAGGCCGACCGTCAACCACTTACACTATATAAGTGGCCACCCCCTATCATCATATCACCAGTTCTTCACGCTCATAGTCCTCCGTCCAACATCTGTCTAGATCACCATCGAAGCTCTGTCTGTAGAGGGCACGGGTGGACAGCCAACCATCAGTTGTATCAGCAGTTTGGTATATCAGAATTTTTGTATTCTTTCCAGCTTTCCATCGTGCACTTGCGTTTTGTTGTTATCTTCCGCTGCGTACTATTTTCTTACAGCTCCACCTTGCACACAAGTTTGTTTCAACTACCTTGAGGTGCATGCAAAGTATTGTCACCATCGGATATGATTTGCGTGGTCGATCACGCATTATACACCGTTTTTTCCCTAGTGATATGCACATCCGCAAAAAAACACGCCCTTAGGTGTGTTATCTAACCAAGTACTTATCGGATGGGTGTGCCTCTTTGAGAAAATTTTAATACCACCTAGGTTGCAGTTTAAGAAAAGTATTGTGCCCATCGGATATCCTTTGCATGGTCAATCGAGCAATAAATACTATTTTTGCTCTAGTGTCATGCACATCCATTAAAAAAACACGCTGCTAGGTATGTTATCTGATCAAGCACTTATGGGATGGGTGTGCCACTTTGAACGTAAGTCAATTCCATCTATTTGAAGGTGTGTGCAAAGTATTGTGCCCATCGGATATGCTTTGCATTGTCGATCAAGCATAAAACGCCATCTTTGCCTTAGTGTCATGCACAACCATGAAAAAACATAGTCCTAAGTGTGTTAATCAAACAAGTACTTATCGGATGGGGGCTCCAATTTACACGAAAGTCCGTTTCAACTAGGTTCAGATGCATGCAAAGTATTGTCACCATCGGATATGCTCTGCATGGTCGATTACGCATTATACAACGTTTTTCCCGTAGTGATATGCACATCCGTAAAAAAACATGCCCTTAAGTATGTTATCTGACCAAGTGCTTATCGGATGGGTGCTCCTCTTTGAGAACATTTCAATACCACATAGGTTAAGGTGTAGGAAAAGTATTGTGCCCATCGGATATGCTTTGCATGGTCGATCGAGCATTAAATACCATTTTTGCCTTAGTGTCATGCACATCCGTAAAAAAACACGTTGCTAGGTGTGTTATCCGATCAAGTACTTATGCGATGGGAATACCACTTTGCATGTAATTCAATTCCACCTAGTTGAAGTTGTTTGCAAAGTATTGTGCCCATCAGATATGCTTTGCATTGCCGATCAAGCATAAAACACCGTTTTTGCCTTAGTGTCATGCACAACCATATAAAAACACGGCTGTAGGTGTGTTATTCAAACAACTACTTATCGGATGGGGACTCCACTTTGCACGCAAGTCCCTTCAACTATGTCGAGGTGCATGCAAAGTATTGTCACCATTGGATATGCATTGCATGGTCGATCACGCATTATACACCATTTTTTCCCTAGTGATATGCACATCCACAAAAAAACATGCCCTTAGGTGTGTTATCTGACCAAGTACTTATCGGATGGGTGTGGCTCTTTGAGAACATTTCAATACCACGTAGGTTGAGGCGTACAAAAAGTGTTGTGCCCATCGGATATCCTTTGCATGGTCGATCCAGCATTAAATACTATTTTTGCTCTAGTGTCATACACATCCGTTAAAAAACACGCTGGTAGGTATATTATCCGATCAAGCACTTATGGGATGGGTGTGCCACTTTGCATGTAAATCAATTCCACCTAGTTGAAGGTGTATGCAAAGTATTGTGCCCATCGATATGCTTTGCATTGTCGATCAAGCATAAAACAACGTTTTTACCTTAGTGTCATGCACAACCATGAAAAGACACGGTCCTAGGTGTGTTATTCAAACATGGACTTATGGGATGGGGGCTCCACTTTGCACGCAAGTCCGTTTCAACTAGATTGAGGTGCGTGCAGAGTATTGTCACCATCGGATATGCTTTGCATGGTTGATCACGCATTATACACCATTTTTTCTCTAGTGATGTGCACATCTGCAAAAAAAACACGCCCTTCGGTGTGTTATCTGACCAAGTACTTATCGGCTGGGTGTGCCTCTTTGAGAACATTCCAATACCACCTAGGTTGAGGTGTTAGAAAAGTGTTGTGCCCATCGGATATCCTTTGCATGGTCGATCGAGCAATAAATACTATTTTTGCTCTAGTGTCATGCACATCCATAAAAAAACACGCTACTAGGTATGTTATCTGATCAAGCACTTATGGGATGGGAGTGCCACTTTGCATGTAATTCAATTCCACCTACTTTAAGGTGTGTGCAAAGTATTGTGCCCATCGGATATGCTTTGCATTGTCGATCAAGCATAAAACACTGTTTTTGCCTTAGTGTCATGCGTAACCATGAAAAACACGGTCCTAGGTATGTTAATCAAACAAGTACTTATCGGATGGGGGCTCCACTTTGCACGCAAGTCTATTTCAACTACGTTGAGGTGCGTGCAAAGTATTGTCACCATCGGATATGCTCTGCATGGTCGATCACGCATTATACACCATTTTTTCTCTAATGATGTGCACATCTGCAAGAAAACACGCCCTTAGGTGTGTTATCGGGCCAAGTACTTATCGGATGGGTGTGCCTATTTGAGAACATTCGAATACCACCTAGGTTGAGGTGTACAAAAAGTTTTGTGCCCATCGGATATCCTTTGCATGGTCGATCGAGCAATAAATACTATTTTTGCTCTAGTGTCATGCACATCCATAAAAAAACACGCTGCTAGGTATGTTATCTGATCAAGCACTTATGGGATGGGAGTGCCACTTTGCCTGTAAGTCAATTCCACCTAGTTGAAGGTGTATGCAAAGTATTATGCCCATCGGATATGCTTTGCATTGTCGATCAAGTATAAAACACCGTTTTTGCCTTAGTGTCATGCACAACCATGAAAAAACACGGTCCTAGGTGTGTTAATCAAACAAGTACTTATCGGACGGGGGCTCCAGCTTGTACGCTAGTCCTTTTCAACTATGTTGAGGTGCATGCAAAGTATTGTCACCATCAGATATGCTTTGCATGGTCGATCACACATTATACACCATTTTTTCTCTAGTGTCATGCACAACGGTATAAAAACACGGCCGTAGGTGTGTTATCTGACCAAGTACTTATCGGATGGGTGTGCCTCTTTAAGAACATTTCAATACCACCTAGGTTGAGGCATAAAAAAAGTGTTGTGCCCATCGGATATCCTTTGCATGGTCGATCCAGCATTAAATACTATTTTTTCTCTAGTGTCATACACATCCGTTAAAAAACACACTGCTAGGTATGTCATCTGATCAAGCACTTATGGGATGGGTGTGCCACTTTGCATGTAAGTCAATTACACCTAGTTGAAGGTGTATGCAAAGTATTATGCCCATCGGATATGCTTTGCATTGTCGATCAAGCATAAAACACCGTTTTTGCCTTAGTGTCATGCACAACCATGAAAAAACACGTTCCTAGGTGTGTTATTCAAACAAGTACTTATCGGATGGGGGCTCCACTTTGCACGCAAGACCGTGTCAACTACGTTGAGTTGTGTGTAAAGTATTGTCAGCATCGGATATGCTTTGCATGGTCGATCACGCATTATACACCAGTCTTTCCCAAGTGATATGCACATCTACAAAAAAACACGCCCTTAGGTGTGTTATTTGACCAAGTACTTATCGGATGGGTGTGCCTCTTTGACAACATTTTAATACCACCTAGGTTGAGGTATAGGAAAAGTATTATGCCCATCGGATATGCTTTGCATGGTCGATCGAGCATTAAATACCATTTTTGCCTTAGTGCCATGCACATCCATAAAAAAACACTCTGCTAGGTGTGTTATCCGATCAAGCACTTATGCGATGGGAATACCACTTTGCATGTAAGTCAATTCCACCTAGTTCAAATTGTTTGCAAAGTATCGTGCCCATCGGATATGCTTTGCATGGTCGATCGAGCATTAAATACCATTTTTGCCTTAGTGCCATGCACATCCATAAAAAAACACGCTGCTAGGTGTGTTATCCGATCAAGCACTTATGCGATGGGAATACCACTTTGCATGTAAGTCGATTCCACCTAGTTGAAATTGTGTGCAAAGTATCGTGCCCATCGGCGGATATGCTTTGCATGGTCGATCACGCAAATGATACACCATTCTTTCCCAAGTGATATGCACATCCACAAAAAAACATGCCCTTAGGTGTGTTATCTGACCAAGTACTTATCGGATGGGTGTGCCTCTTTGAGAACATTCCAATAGCACCTAGGTTGAGGCATACAAAAAGTGTTGTGCCCATCGGATATCCTTTACATGATCGATCGAGCAATAAATACTATTTTTGCTCGTGTCATGCACATCTGTAAAAAACACGCTGCTAGGTATGTTATCCGATCAAGCACTTACGGGATCAGAGTGCCACTTTGCATGTAAGTCAACTCCACCTAATTGAAGGTGTGTGCAAAGTATTGTGCCCATCAGATATGCTTGGCATTGTCGATCAAGCATAAAACAATGTTTTTGCCTCAGTGTCATGCACAACCATGAAAGAACACGGTCCTAGGTGTGTTAATCAAACAAATACTTATCTGATTGGGGCTCCACTTTGCACGCAAGTTTTTTTCAACTATGTTGAGGTGCTTGCAAAGTGTTGTCACCATCGGATATGATTTGCATGGTCGATCACGCATTATACACCGTTTTTTCCCTAGTGATATGCACATCCGCAAAAAAACATGCCCTTAGGTGTGTTATCTGACCAAGTACTTATTGGATGGGTGTGCCTCTTTGAGAACATTTCAATACCACCTAGGTTGCGGTGTAGGAAAAGTATTGTGCCCATCGAATATCCTTTGCATGGTCGATCGAGCAATAAATACTATTTTTGCTCTAGTGTCATGCACATCCATAAAAAAAACACGCTGCTAGGTATGTTATCTGATCAAGCACTTATGGGATGGGTGTGCCACTTTGCATGTAAGTCAATTCCACATATTTGAAGGTGTGTGCAAAGTATTGTGCCCATCGGATATGCTTTGCATTGTCGATCAAGCATAAAACATCATTTTTGCCTTAGTGTCATGCACAACCATGAAAAAACATGGTCCTAAGTGTGTTAATCAAACAAGTACTTATCGGATGGGGGCTCCAATTTGCACATAAGTCTGTTTCAACTAGGTTCAGATGCATGCAAAGTATTGTCACCATCGGATATGCTCTGCATGCTCGATTATGCATTATACAACATTTTTCCCGTAGTGATATGCACATCCGCAAAAAAACATGCCCTTAGGTATGTTATCTGACCAAGTACTTATCGGATGGGTGTGCCTCTTTGAGAACATTTCAATACCACCCAGCTTAAGGTGTAGGAAAAGTATTGTTCCCATCGGATATGCTTTGCATGGTCGATCGAGCATTAAATACCATTTTTGTCTTAGTGTCATGCACATCCGTAAAAAAACATACTGCTAGGTGTGTTATCCGATCAAGTACTTATGCGATGGAAATCCCACTTTGCATGTAAGTTAAATCCACCTATTTGAAGGTGTGCGCAAATTATTGTGCCCATCGGATATGCTTTGCATTGTCGATCAAGCATAAAACACCGTTTTTGCCTTAGTGTCATGCACAACCATATAAAAACACGGCCATAGGTGTGTTATTCAACCAAGTACTTATCGGATGGGGGCTCCACTTTGCATGCAAGTCCCTTTCAACTATGTTGAGGTGCGTGCAAAGTATTGCTACCATTAGATATACTTTGCATGGTCGATCACGCATTATACACCATTTTTTCCCTAGTGATATGCACATCCATAAAAAAACACGCACTTAGGTGTGTTATCTGACCAAGTACTTATCGGATGGGTGTGCCTCTTTGAGAACATTTCAATACCACCTAGGCTGAGGCATAAGAAAAGTGTTGTGCCCATCGAATATGCTTTGCATGGTCGATCTAGCATTAAATACTATTTTTGCTCTAGTGTCATACACATTCGTAAAAAAACACGTTGCTAGGTATGTTATCCAATCAAGCACTTATGGGATGGGCGTGCCACTTTGCATGTAAGTAAATTTCACCTAGTTGAGGTGTATGCAAAGTATTGTGCCCATCGGATATGCTTTGCATTGTCGATCAAGCATAAAACACCGTTTTTGCCTTAGTGTCATGCACAACCATGAAAAAACACGGTCCTAGGTGTGTTATTCAAACAAGTACTTATCGGATGGGGGCTCCACTTTGCACACAAATCCGTTTCAACTACATTGAGGTGTGTGCAAAGTATTGTCACCATCGGATATGCTTTGCATGGTCGATCACGCATTATACACCATTTTTTCTCTAGTGATGTGCACATCCGTAAAAAAACACGCCCTTAGGTGTGTTATCTGACCAAGTACTTATCAGATGGGTGTGCCTCTTTGAGAACATTTCAATACCGCCTAGGTTGAGGCGTACGAGAAGTGTTGTGCCCATTGGATATCCTTTGCATGGTCGATCCAGCATTAAATACTATTTTTGCTCTAGTGTCATACACATCCGTAAAAAAACACGCTGCTCGGTATGTTATCCGATCAAGCACTTATGGGATGGGCGTGCCACTTTTCATGTAAGTCAATTCCACCTAGTTGAAGGTGTGTGCAAATTATTGTGCCCATCGAATATGCTTTGCATTGTCGATCAAGCATAAAACACCGTTTTTGCCTTAGTGTCATGCACAACCATGAAAAAACACGGTCCTAGGTGTGTTATTCAAATAAGTACTTATCGGATGGGGGCTCGACTTTGCATGCAAGTCCGTTTCAACTACGTTGAGGTGCGTGCAGAGTATTGTCACCATCGAATATGCTTTGCATGGTCCATCACGCATTATACACCATTTTTTCTCTAGTGATGTGCACATCCGTAAAAAAACACACCCTTAGGTGTGTTATCTGACCAAGTACTTATCGGATGGGTGTGCCTCTTTGAGAAAATTTCAATACCACCTAGGTTAAGGCATAGGAAAAGTATTGTTCCCATCGGATATGCTTTGCATGGTCTATCGAGTATTAAATACCATTGTTGCCTTAGTGTCATGCAGATCCGTAAAAAAACACACTGCTAGGTGTGTTATCCAATCAAGTACTTATGCGATGGGAATGCCACTTTGCATGTAAGTCAATTCCACCTGGTTGAAGGTGTGTGCAAAGTATTGTGCCCATCGGTTATGCTTCGCATTGTGGATCAAGCATAAAACACTGTTTTTGCCTTAGTGTCATGCACAACCATGTAAAAACACAGCCCTAGGTGTGTTATTCAAACAAGTAGTTATCAGATAGCGGCTCGACTTTGCACGCAAGACCATTTCAGCTACGTTGAGATGTGTGCAAAGTATTGTTACCATCGGATATGCTTTGCATGGTCGATCACGCATTATACACCATTTTTTCCCAAGTGATATGCACATCCGCAAAAAAACACGCCCTTAGGTGTGTTATTTGACCAAGTACTTATCGGATGGGTGTGCCTCTTTGAGAACATTCCAATACCACCTATGTTGAGGCATACAAAAAGTGTTGTGCCCATCGGATATCCTTTGCATGATCGATCAAGCAATAAATACTATTTTTGCTCTAGTGTCATGCACATCCGTAAAAAAACACGCTGCTAGGTATGTTATCCGATTAAGCACTTATGGGATGGGCATGCCACTTTGCATGTAAGTCAATTCCACCTAGTTGAAGGTGTGTGCCCATCGGATATGCTTTGCATTGTCGATCAAGCATAAAATACCATTTTTGCCTTAGTGTCATGCACAACCATGAAAAAACACAGTCCTAGGTGTGTTAATCAAACAAGTACTTATCGAATGGGGGCTCCAGTTTGCACACAAGTCCTTTTCAGCTAGGTTGAGATGTGTGCAAAGTATTTTCACCATCGGATATGCTTTGCATGGTTGATTATGCATTATACAACGTTTTTCCTCTAGTGATATGCACATCCGTTAAAAAAGATGCCCTTAGTTATGTTATCTGACCAAGTACACCACCTAGCTTAAGGTGTAGGAAAAGTATTGTGCCCATCGGATATGCTTTGCATGGTCGATTGAGCATTAAATACCATTTTTGCCTTAGTGTCATGCACATCCGTAAAAACACACGTTGCTAGGTGTGTTATCTGATCAAGTACTTATGCGATGGGAATGCCACTTTGCATGTAAGTCAATTCCACCTACTTAAAGGTTGTGCAAAGTATTGTTCCCATCGGATATGCTTTGCATTGTCGATCAAGCATAAAACAACGTTTTTGCCTCAGTGTCATGCACAACCATGAAAAAACACAGTCCTAGGTGTGTCAATCAAACAAGTACTTATCGGATAGGGGCTCCACTTTGCACGCAAGTTTGTTTCAACTACATTGAGGTACATGCAAAGTATTGTCACCATCGGATATGATTTGCATGGTCGATCACGCATTATACACCGTTTTTTCCCTAGTGATATGCACATCCACAAAAAAACACGCCCTTAGGTGTGTTATCTGATCAAGTACTTATCGGATGGGTGTGCCTCTTTGAGAACATTTCAATACCACCTAGTTTGCGGTGTAAGAAAAGTATTGTGCCCATCGCATATCCTTTGCATGGTCGATCGAGCAATAAATACTATTTTTGCTCTAGTGTCATGCACATCCGTAAAAAAAACACGCTACTAGGTATGTTATCTAATCAAGCACTTATGGGATGGGTGTGCCACTTTGCATGTAAGTCAATTCCACCTATTTGAAGGTGTGTGAAAAGTATTGAGCCCATCGGATATGCTTGGCATTGTCGATCAACCATAAAAAACCATTTTTGCCTTAGTGTCATGCACAACCATGAAAAAACACGGTCCTAAGTGTGTTAATCAAACAAGTACTTATCGGATGGGGGCTCCAATTTACACACAAGTTTGTTTCAACTAGTTTCAGATGCGTTCAAAGTATTGTCACCATCGGATATGCTCTGCATGGTCGATTACGCATTATACAACGTTTTTCCCGTAGTGATATGCACATCCGCAAAAAAACATGCCCTTAGGTATGTTATCTGACCAAGTACTTATCGGATGGGTGTGCCTCTTTGAGTACATCTCAATACCAACTAGGTTAAGGTGTAGGAAAATTATTGTGCCCATCGGATATGCTTTGCATGGTCGATCGAGCGTTAAATACCATTTTTACCTTAGTGTCATGCACATCCGTAAAAAAACATGCTACTAGGTATGTTATCCGATCAAGTACTTATGCGATGGGAGTGCCACTTTGCATGTAAGTCAATTTCACCTATTTGAAGGTGTGTGCAAAGTATTGTGCCCATCGGATATGCTTTGCATTGTGGATCAAGCATAAAACACCGTTTCTGCCTTAGTGTCATGCACAACCATATAAAAACACAGCCCTAGGTGTGTTATTTAAACAAGTACTTATCGGATGGGGGCTTCAGCTTGTACGCTAGTCCGTTTCAACTACATTGAGGTGCGTGCAAAGTATTATCACCATCAGATATGCTTTGCATGGTCGATCACACATTATACACCATTTTTTCTCTAGTGTCATGCACCACCATATAAAAACGCAGCCGTAGGTGTGTTATTCAAACAAGTACTTATCGAATGGGTGTGCCTCTTTAAGAAAATTTCAATACCACCTAGGTTAAGGCATAAGAAAAGTGTTGCGCCCATCGGATATCCTTTGCATGGTCGATCCAACATTAAATACTATTTTTGCTCTAGTGTCATACACATCCGTAAAAAAACACGCTACTAGGTATGTTATCTCATCAAGCACTTATGGGATGGGCGTGCCACTTTGCATGTAAGTCAATTCCACCTAGTTGAAGATGTATGCAAAGTATTGCGCCCATCGGATATGCTTTGCATTGTCGATCAAGCATAAAACACCGTTTTTGCCTTACTGTCATGCACAACCATGAAAAAACACGGTCCTAGGTGTGTTATTCAAATAAGTACTTATCGGATGGGGGCTCCACTTTGCACGCAAGTCTTTTCCAACTATGTTGAGGCACGTGTAGAGTATTGTCACCATCGGATATGCTTTGCATGGCCGATCACGCATTATACACCATTTTTTCTCTAATGATGTGCACATCCGCAAAAAAACACGCCTTTAGGTGTGTTATCTAATCAAGTACTTATCGGATGGGTGTGCCTCTTTAAGAACATTCCAATACCACCTAGGTTGAGGTGTACAAAAAGTGTTGTGCCCATCGGATATCCTTTGCATGGTCGATCGAGCAATGAATACTATTTTTGCTCTAGTCTCATGCACATCCGTAAAAAAACACGCTGCTAGGTATGTTATCCGATCAAGCACTTATGGGATGGGAGTGCCACTTTGCATGTAATTCAATTCCACCTACTTAAAGGTGTGTGCAAGGTATTGTGCCCATCGAATATGCTTTGCATTGTCGATCAAGCATAAAACACCGTTTTTGCCTTAGTGTCATGCACAACCATGAAAAAACACGGTCCTAGGTGTGTCAATCAAACAAGTACTTATCAGATGGGGGCTCCACTTTGTACACAAGTCCGTTTCAACTACGTTGAGGTGCGTGCAAAGTGTTATCACCATCAGATATCCTTTGCATGGTCGATCACGTATTATACACCATTTTTTCTCTAGTGATATGCACATCTGCAAAAAAACACGCCCTTAGGTGTGTTATCTGACCATGTACTTATCGGATGGGTGTGCCTCTTTGAGAACATTCCAATACCACCTAGGTTGCAGTGTAGGAAAAGTATTGTGTGCATCGGATATCCTTTGCATGGTCGATCGAGCAATAAATACTATTTTTGCTCGTGTCATGCACATCCGTAAAAAAAACACGCTGCTAGGTATGTTATCCAATCAAGCACTTATGGGATGGCTGTGCCACTTTGCATGTAAGTCAATGCCACCTAGTTGAAGGTGTGTGCAAAGTATTGTGCCCATCGGATTTGCTTTGCATTGTCGATCAAGCATAAAACACCGTTTCTACCTTAGTGTCATGCACAACCATGAAAAAACACGGTCCTAGGTGTGTTAATCAAACAAGTACTTATCGGATGGGGGCTCGAGTTTGCACACAAGTCCATTGCAACTAGGTTGAGATGTGTGCAAAGTATTTTCACCATCGGATATGCTTTGCATGGTCGATCATGCATTCTACACCGTTTTTTCCCTAGTGATATGCACATCCGCAAAGAAACACGCCCTTAGGTGTCTTATCTGACCAAGTACTTATCGGATGGGTGTGCCTCTTTGAGAACATTTCAATACCACCTAGGTTAAGGCGTAGGAAAAGTATTGTGCTAATCGGATATCCTTTGCATGGTCGATCGAGCATTAAATACTATTTTTGCTCCAGTGTCATGCACATCCATTAAAAAAACACGCTGCTAGGTATGTCATTTTATCAAGCACTTATGGGATGGGTTTGCCACTTTGCATGTAAGTCAATTCCACCTAATTGAAGGTGTATGGAAAGTATTGTGCCCATCGGATATGGTTTGCATTGTCGATCAAGCATAAAACACCGTTTTTGCCTTAGTGTCATGCACAACCATGAAAAAACACGGTCCTAAGTGTGTTAATCAAACAAGTACTTATCAGATGGGGGCTCCAGTTTGCACACAAGTCCGTTTCAACTAGGTTGAGATGCCTGCAAAGTATTGTCACCATCGGATATGCTTTGCATGGTCGATTACGCATTATACAATGTTTTTCCCATAGTGATATGCACATCCGTTAAAAAAACATGCCCTTAGGTATGTTATCTGACCAAGTACTTATCGAATGGGGATGGGGGCTCCACTTTGCACACAAGCACGTTTAAACTACGTTGAGGTGCGTGCAAAGTATTGTCACCATCGGTTATGCTTTGCATGGTCGATCACGCATTATACACCATTTTTTCTCTAGTGATATGCACATCCGCAAAACAACACGCGGATATCCTTTGCATGGTCGATCGAGCATTAAATACTATTTTTGCTTTAGTGTCATGCACATCCATAAAAAAAACACGCTGCTAGGTATGTTATCTGATCAAGCACTTATGGGATGGGCGTGCCACTTTGCATGTAAGTCAATTCCACCTAGTTGAAGGTGTGTGCAAAGTATTGTGCCCATCGGATATGCTTTGCATTGTTGATCAAGCATAAAACACAGTATTTGCCTTAGTGTCAAGCACATTTGTAAAAAAACATGGTCCTAGGTGTGGTATCGGATCAAGTACTTATCTAAACGACACGCCACTTTTCATGCAACTCAATAACACCTAGGTTGAGGTGGGTGCAAAATATTGTGCCCATCAGATGTACTTTGCATGATATATCACATATTAAACTCCGTTTGTGCCTCAATGTCATGCACAACCATTAAAAATTACGCTTTTAGGTGTGTTATCCGACCAACTGCTTATCAGATGGGTGTACCACTTTGTATGCAATGCAATACCACAATTTTTGAGACTCATGCAAAGTATTGTGCCCATTGGATATGCTTTGCATTGTCGAACAAGCATTAAACACTGTTTTGGCCTTAGTGTCATGCACAACCGTTAAAAAACGCAGTCCTAGATGTGTTATTTGACTAAGTACTTATGGGATGGGCATGCCACTTTGCATGTAAGTCAATAATACCTAGGTTGAGATGTGTGCAAAGTATTGTGATGATCGCATATGCGTTGCATTGTCGATTAAGCATAAATCAGCATTTTTGCCTTAGTGTCATGGACAACCACCAATAAAAAACATGGTCCTAGGTGTGATATTCTAAAAAGTACTTGTCAGATGGGGGAGCCACTTTGCAAGAAAGTCAATTTCAACTAGGTTGATGTGCGTGCATAGTATTGTGTCTATAGGTTATGCTTTACATGGGGTATCACACATTATACACCATTTTCCCCCTAGTGTTATGCACATCCGTCAAAGAACACGCTCTTAATAGGTATATTATCATACCAAGTACTTATTGAATGGGCGTTCCACTTTGCATGGAATACCATACCACCGCTTTTGAGGGACGTGCAAAGTATTGTGCCCATCGGATATGCTTTACATGGTAGATTGAGTATTAAATACCGTTTTTGGACTTGGTGTCATGTACAACCGTCAAAAAACACGATTCTAGGTGTATTTTTCAAACAAGTACTTATCGGATGGGGATGCCACTTTGCACACAAGTCAATACTGCCTAGGTTGAGGAACATGCAAAGTCTTGTGTCCATTGGATATGCTTTGCATAGTCGATCGCACATTATACACCATTTTGTTCCTAGTGTTATGCACAATCGTCATAAAATACGTTTGGAGGTGTGTTATCTGAACAAGTACTTATGGGATGGGTGCACCACTTTGTATGCAAGTCAATACGACCTAGGTTGAGGCGTGTACAAAGTTTTGTGCCCATCAGAGAAATGTAGATGTGATAATATTAGAAAATTCTCGATATGTGTATATGTGTGGCAAACAATTTTAATACAACAAAGTAAACACCTAGTGCACAAATTATGCACTTCATACCTTGAGTAAATAAGCTTGTTGATGAGGATAAATACACCCTTGAATAAAAGCACAGTTGTTGTATGACCACAATAGGATCGCTTTGACACCTGTGATTTTGCCCACATGTAAGTTTGCAAATAGTATAAAAAATCATATAATAATATATTAATAGTTTGCAAATGTGTATAGCAAGTGAGTAATGGGAAGTGGAAGTGGGAGTGAGGAGGGAGGAGTGGAATGGGAGAGGGAAGTAATAGGGGTGTATGATACTAAGTATAAAAAATAGTATAATAATATATTAATAGTTTTCAAATGGCAAGTTAGTAATGGGAAGTGGAAGTGAGAGTGGGGAGGGAAGAATGGAATGGGAGAGGGGAAGGTAATAGGGGAGTAGGATAATAAGGGAGTGAAATGAGTGAGGGGAGTTAATAGGGGATGAAAAAGAGGAGGGTGAGATGGGGAAATATGGGATTTTGGGAAATGGGAGGAGTATGGGACATGGTGGAAATGTGGGATGGGAGTGGTGGCAATGGGGGAGGAAGAAGAAATGGATGGGGGGAGGGCTAATGGAAGATTGGGATGAGGGATGGGGGTCCAATGGGAGAGGGGGAGTAATGGGAGCCAATGGGAGAGGGAATAAATGAAAAGCCAATAGGAGAGAGGGGAGGAATGGAAAGCCAATAGGAGAGGAGGAGGAAAACCTAATTTTTCTTATATATAGTCTTCCTTCTTCATTCATTCTCCCCTCATTTCATTCATTGAAGCAAGAAAGCAAGGACGATCAAGAAAGCAAGGAAGGAAGAGCAAGAAAGCAAGAAAGAGCAAACTTACAAACTTTTTCCAGGTACTTGCAAATTTTTTTGATTAATTCTTTATCTAGATTTTTTTTTAAAATTTTGAAGAGAGAGGAACTAGAGAGAGAGAAGTTCACCAGGAGGGGAGGAGAAGGAGAGGATGGAGAGGGGGGAGGGGAGGGAGGGGCGGGGGGCGGGGTGGAGGGAGGGAGGGGGGGGGGAGGGGAGCCGGGTAGGGAGGGGGGAGGGAGGGAGGGGCGGTTCTAGCGGGGTCGAGGGAGGTAGGGAGGGGGGGAGGGACGGGCGGGGGCGGGGGCGGGGTCGAGGGAGAGAGGGAGGGGGGGGAGGGGAGGGAGGGGGCTCCAAGGGGAGGGGAGGGAGGGGGTGGCAGGCAGGGGTGGGAGGGGGTGGCAGGCAGGGGCGGGAGGGGCGGGGGTGTCGGGTAGGGAGGGGGGGAGGGAGGGGCAACGGCGGGGGGGGGATCGAGGGAGGGAGGGGGGTCTGGCGGCCACGGCCGCCAGGAACCCTTGGAGGGGGGAGGGGAGGGAGGGGGCTCCAGGGGAGGGGAGGGAGGGGGTGGCGGGTGGGGGCAGGAGGGGCAGGGGTGGCGGGAGGGGGTGGCGGGCAGGGGCGGGAGGGGCAGGGGTGCTGGATAGGGAGGGGGGAGGGAGGGGCAGGATCGAGGGAGGGAGGGGGTTCTGGCAACCACGGCCGCCAAGCCCCCCTGGAGGGGGGAGGGGAGGAAGGGGGCTCCAGGGGGAAGGGAGGGAGGGGGTGGCGGGTGGGGGCGGGAGGGGCGAGGGTGTCGGGTAGGGAGGGGGGTAGGGAGGGGCGAGGGCAAGGGCGGGATCGAGGGAGGGAGGGGGGTCTGGCGGTCGCGGCCTCCAGGACCCCCTAGAGGGGGGAGGGGAGGGAGGGGGCTCCAGGGGGAGGGGAGGGAGGGGATGGCGGGCGGGGGCGGGAGGGGCAAGGGTGCCAGGTAGGGAGGGGGGGAGGGAGGGGCGGGGGCGAGATCGAGGGAGAGAGGGGGGGTCTGGCGGCCACGGCCACTAGGACCCCCTGGAGGGGAGGCAGGGGGTGGGGGGGGTTGGGGTCGAGGGAGGGAGGGGGGGTCTGGCGGCCGCGGCCGCCAAGGGGGTGGGAGGGTTGGGGTCGAGGGAGGGAGGGAAGGGGGGGGCTGGCGGCCGCGGCTGCCACGACCCCTGGAGGGGGGAGGGGAGGGAGGGGGTGGGGGGGGCTGGGGTCGAGGGAGGGAGGGAGGGAGGGGGGTCTGGCGGCCGCAGCCACCAAGGGGGTGGGGGGGGTTGGGGTGTCGAGGGAGGGAGGGGGGGTCTGGCGACCGCGGCCGCCAGGGGGTGGGGGGGGTTGGGGTGTCGAGGGAGGGAAGGGGGGGGAGGGGTCTGGCAGCCGCAGCCACCAGGGGGGTGGGGGGGTTGGGGTCGAGGGGGGGGGGTTGGGGTCGAGGGAGGGAGGAGGGGGGGGGTTTGGCGACCGTAGCCGCCAGGACCCCTGGAGGGGGGAGGGGAGGGAGGGGGTGGAGGGGGTTGGGGTCAGGGAGGAAGGGGGGGGGTCTGGCAGCCGCGACCGCCAGGGGGGGTGGGGGGGTTGGGGTCGAGGGAGGGAGGGGGGGTCTGGCAGCCGCGGCCACCAGGACCCCTGGAGGGGGGAGGGGATGGGGGGGGTGGGGGGGTTGGGGTCGAGGGGGGGGGATTGGGGTCGAGGGAGGGAGGGGGGGGGGGAGGGGAGCCAGGTAGGGAAGGGGGGGGCGGAGGGGGGGAGGGGAGTGGGGGCAGGGTCGAGGGAGGGAGGGGGGGTCTGGCGGCCACAGTCGCCACAACCCCCTGGAGGGGGAGGGGAGGGAGGGGGGGGTTTTGGCAACCGCAGCCGCCAGGACCCCTGGAGGGGGGAGGGGAGGGAGGGGGTCGAGGGGGTCTAGGAGGGAGGGGGGCTGGAGGGAGGGA